>NW_024881938.1:330000-527667 GCF_019059575.1 Amphibalanus amphitrite
CTCAAAAACGGCAAAATTTCAAACGCCGCTAACATCTTCATTTTTAAGGGAATCAAGACGTAGCAAAAAGGTTATACGTGATTCTACTTTGTCTATCAAATGGCTATCTCGGTTTTTTGAAAATTTTGGATTTTGGCCCAAATTTTTCCAAAAAACTGACTTTTTTGGGAAAATAATTATAAAATCCAAAATTTTGAGTGTATCGAGAAAACCGGAATATATGTCAGAGAAGTGGTCTATGTGCACCTACATATCAATTTTCAAAAGCATTGGTTCAAAAATGTGGGAGTTATTTCAAATTTTATGACGTGACGACACACAATTTTTTTTTTTAATATTTATTTGAAGTTCTAGACCTCGTACAGAAACAAAAATAGCACCATTCGATTCGCCGTGAAAACCTACATCAGATAGACACCTTTTTAGGCCTTAACAACCAACTTCAAAATTTGACCTCACTTGACCTGACCTTGACCTGACCTTGACCTGAAATTCATCCAGAGGTGGTCCATATCACTTATTGAGTGTGCCTATTGAATTCTATGAATAAAATGACCCATAAAACATGTGTCGCACATGCCCTTTCTATATTTTGTTTTTGGTGACCTGACCTGACCTGACCTGACCTTGACCTTGACCTTTGAATGGTATTGTATGCAATGAATATTGTCTTGGTAGCCTAAGAACACGTTTTGGGCAATCAGTCTCAGTCCATGACTCCATTCTTCGGCAACTACGGTGCAAGGCCGATACTGTAGAAACTTGCAATTTGTACCCTTGACCTGACCTTGACCTTGACCTCAAACTTTAAATTAAGTACATGTTTTTAGTTGTTCGTGATGAGATCTTTCGATTGGCGTTTGAATTTTCCAAATCGGACCATTAGTTCGGGAGATAACAGGGGGGGGGGGTAAAATTTACACCCCCCCCCCCCAGCCCCGCGCGTTCGGCTAAAGACACCAGCCCCGCGCGGGTTAATTGTGCTTTTCACTATTCGCAATAGACATTAAACGAGTTCTTACATGAAATGTGGTATCCACAACTACGTGTTCATACAGTGACGACCCACGACTGTGACCTGTGAGTGTTGGGTGTCATTGCATTTGATGGCATAAGTTTAATAATGCTTTCTTTCTTTCCGCAAATGCTCGTAACTAGGTAACATGATGACCCATTTGCCATTCTTAGGAATACCCTTTATGGCTAACAACATTGATTACAGTAATTCAAGGTCTCAGGCCAAATTCCTTGATATTCACCGTTACATAACAAGAACGGTCTACAACTAATGCTAAAGTGCTCAGTAAATAGCCCCTTCTACCGTTTGTTTATCATCTGTACAAATACTTGACCTTCTCTCGCACCTTCCCCAGCCAGCAATCCCACTCCGTTCCCGATCGGGTTTTTCGGACTCAGCCCGCACCACCCCGATCGGGACCGGAGTGGGACAGCATTGGGAAATGAGACACTTTGTACGGGCTGGAACGGTCCGGATATCCCAACCTACCCCGCACGGTCGGTTGGGAGATCCCGCACGTATCCGGACCGCCTTATGACGTTTTAACAAGCGCTTAACTCCGATCCCGATCGGGATTCCCCAAATCTCCCCGCACAACCGGTTCGGAAATCCCGCACGCATCCGAACCGCCTTATGGCATTTTAACAAGCGATGCACTCCGATCCCGATCGGGATGTCCCAACTCGGCCCGCACGGCCGGTTCGGGAATACCGCAGGTATCTGGCATATTAACCGCAGTCTTATAACCGCAGATTGCTGTTATGCAGATGCGACCACTTTGCTTGCGCCACCGCATCCCCTCGCCTCTTCATTATTCTCCAATTCAACCTTTATAATGCCTGCACGACAAAATGAATTACATTGGACACTGAAATATATTCACAAATTTACTGGTTGCACACAGGTCAAATTTTTACAAATTCACAGCCTGGCCAGCACATTCGTGGCGTCAGCCAACATCTTAGCGCCGCTGCAAGGCGCTGGCACAGCGAACTCACTTCCGGTGTTCACAGTCATTTTAGCAGGCCTGCGCCTTGTTCGTGTCGGCTCCTCTGCGGACAGTGTGTCCGTGTGCCGTCACGGGCTTCAGAGAGCCACCGCGAAACTATGTAGACGGCTGGCATCTGGTCGGGCGGTTCACCACTGTGCGAAGAGAGCATCTGAAAATGACCAAGAGGTAATTAATCAAAGTCTGGGACACACTAAAAATCACTAAGAAATAACCCACATCTGACATTTCACATGGTATGCCTGGTAATTCAGGTTTCAAGCCTTCAATGCAACCAACGACACTGGACAATGAGACCAAACATCTTCTGTCCATGATAACTGATCAAACATGCGACAGCACGAGTGTAATTCACATGCCGTACAACCACAACGAACATAAAATTTATATTACCTATAGCTTTCCCGCTCCCTACATCACGGATGAAGTGTGCACTATACTCACCCTGTTCTCAAAGACGGACTGATTTCCCTGCAACGACAACAGTTGAACCGACCGCTTGCTAGAGCCAGTTCAAAAGCAATATCCTAAGGCAGCAGCTCTATGGAGGGATCGACACTTGACCAACGCGGCAGCTAGACTGGCCGCTGCGCTCAGAGGACGCGTCTGCCTGCACGCGGCCCATCTGATTGCTTTTCCAGGCTTTCTGGGCCACCGGATATGGTGCCCGAAGCGCCTTCTCAGATCGGTTGGGATAACAACGTAAATCACAAGCCTGTCTTAACATGGGATTCGATTGGGCTATCCGTACCGCGTCCCAACCGATTAAACATGCGGTCCGGAAATTCCGAGTCGCCCCTACCGCCGGCCATCGAGGTCCGGTATCGATTGGGACAACCCAAGCCTACCCAACCCGGTAGGGACAAGTCGGGACATCCGGAGCCTATCCCGACCGTCCCCAACCGCATCCCGGACGAATTGCTGGCTGGGTTCACTGCCCGCTCCCGCTCCTCCCGAGCCTTCAGTGGCAGATTTGCGGTAATGCCGGCACGCTAATTGCCCCCGTCGTGCGCCATTGACTTCGTCGCCGTCAAAACTACGCCGAGCATTTTGAGAATTGTCACTGGCTGACAAAAACTGGTAGCGGTAACAGCCGTCGGCCCATGTGTGCTATGCGCTGCCCGGCGCGTCGTGGCATAGTTGTAATAATTGACGGTCAGCGGCAGTCGACAGGCAACTTCCTGCGGACGGCTGGCGTAGGACAGGGCAAGAGCACATGGTCGGTGACGTGACCTTTCGCTGGGACTAGTAGCGGCGCCCGCCGAAGGTTCTACGCTAGTTGCTTGGCGACAGACAACAGGCGATGGGTAAGGTTTGTCGCTAGATGCGCGGCGGATGGTGGACGGTGGACGGTGGAGTGCCGTCGCGAAGCTTGCTTTGTAGCCGCATTCCTGGTGTCTATCTGCCCAGCATAGCGACAAGCGAGCCAGTCAACGGGCAGGGGCTGCCGGCGCTGTCAGGCGGGCGGACGTCTTGCTTACAGACAGGCCGGTCGTCCGTCCAAATATTCGGCTACTTTACCAGTTTTCTGCTGTCAGATTATCCAGCTGTTATTGTATCCAAACACTGAGATACTTGACTTTTGAGTGTCTTTTGCATTCGTCTGAGCTAATTAGTTGGCTGATCTGCCATCCAACAACGCAGATATCCAATACAATCGTAAATATTGTCAGTTGAACGGATACGCCTCTATAACGACAAGTATTAATTTAATTCTGCCTACATCGATCCACCTAACCGATTTCGAGACTACGAGGCAAGGTCGAGACTCGTATTCCCGGGCAAGGTCGCGACCTGTGAAACATGTGACCCCACTCCTGACCCCGCCCCAGCCCCCCCCCCCCCCCCTCCGCCGTGGGCGGTGGAACTCGTCGCGTCCTCTGTGCCGCGCACGGTAGCCGGTCTGCAGGGGGCGTGACTCATACGACGGCAGTGGTCGGCGCCGGCGGCCTCTTTGATCTCGGAGCGCTGCCGTTGCAGGCCATGGGAGAGGAGCGGCGCCGTTTAATCTCACCGCTCGGCGGCGCGGTGGCACGTGGAACAGGCTGACGGACAGACGGACAGGACAGACGGACAGACGGGCGGACGGACAAGACAGACGGATAGACGAACTTCGGAACAGTCTGACTGACAGACGGATAGACGAACATCGGAACAGTCTGACTGACAGACGGACAGGCGGACAAACGGACAGACGGACGGATAGACAAGACAGATAAGACGGGCAGACGGGTAGACAGACGGACAGTGGAATGGTCTGACAGACGGACAGACTGACGGACAGACGGACAGTGAAACAGGTTGACGGACAGACGGATAGACGGACAAGACAGGGAGATAGACGGTGAGACGAACTGACAAGACAGATAAGACGAGCAGATAGATAGACAGAGGGACAGTTGAGCAGCCTGGCTGACAAACGGACAGGCGGACAGGCGGACAGACAATCAGGCAAACAGACAAGATGGACATACAAGAAAGATAATACGGGCTGACAAGACATACAATATAGACGGACAGACGGACGAGCAATTGCTGCAGAAGACGATGAAGTAAGGTGCGGATAAATAGGTACTCAGTTGGACAGGCAGACCAGCTACCTGACATATGCAGACAAACATTTCCATGGTCCATAAAGCACACAAACACGCTTCGTTCTGACGCAAGGAACGGGATTAGCGTCAAATTGCTTCTAGTCTGCGATTTCGAGCTGTTTGAAGCATTGGCGTTCCATGTTATAATTGTATACCATATAAGATGACATTTGCCATAAAGTGGTCGTTGTCGGTGACAAAGATTTGCGACACATCCATGTCAGGTCAGCTTATAAATCGGCTGAATGAAGACAGGTGTTTTGAAGCCTACGATGAATGACGATCGACTCCACCTTCTATTTAATATTCCGTTCTCGTAACACCCCGTGTACAAAGCAGAAAAATGGATTAAATCCATGGATTAGTACCTACAGGTTGTTCGCATGCACAAGCGTAATGAACATTTAATTGCCAAACGCGATCATACACTACAACGTTACCGCAAGAGACCACAGGTATTTCTCGTTAGGTTAAACTCATTTGTCAGAGGAAGCATTTTAAAATCAGTCCGGGGTACTGAGATCATTTCGTGATTTCAGTTCAGCTTTGCCGTTACCTGTTAGTCACCATATCCTTTGTTGCTTCAATTTGACAACTGTTCTCTGTAATTCGCTGGCATGCAGTGCCTTCACGTGCCTTTAGTCTATTACAAAATATCTTTTGTATTGCTCGTAGGCACTGGCACAATTTTGTCGGTTGTATCTCCGCATTTTGATAAGTATTTTACGTTCTGCCACAAAATGAAAAAATCAGACTCACCAGTCACCACTGTTCCCGACAGTAAAACGTACAGAATTTTGCCGGAGAAACCACGTCCTCTATTGCCCACTCTGGCTAATTTTAAGTTCAAACGCGCGATTGAGCGGGCTGTAAAACGAAAAAAAACTATGTATTACGTTGAAGGCCCACCTGAATGGCCAACTTATGAGGCTTCTCCTAACCCTAATCCTTGCCGGCATCTGCCGCTGCTCCCGATGTTGCCCCCAATACTGCTCCCGACATGCTGCTTCTCTGTACCTTCCCCAGAACTGCGTGTGCTGAGCGGTGTCATAAGGGTCGGGCTGCGAGGGGAGGGAGGAGAGCTGTCGTCCCAGCCGGGACCAGGCCGGGACAGTAGATCATGCGTCTGCCGCGGGGAGGCCATGTCCCGGACACATGTGGGCTGGGCCATCCATCAGGGTCGGGCCCGGGGTGCGCGAGGCGGGAGCGCTCCCCTCCGCGGCCCTCCCCGCTTCCCCGGACTCGTTCAAACCAGACACCCACCCCAGTCAGACTCCGGCCGCAAACACACACGCGTGTCGTCCCCACACAGCCGCACGGCCTCCCCATGTATTTACTCCGTGGAGCGAGCCTCGGATTTGGGCCTGAACTAATTTTGGGTACCCGTAATGCCATTTCTGTACATAATTTTCTCAGCAATGTGTCATAGTAGTTGCCTGGCACGTCTGGTAATGCTCGTTGCTGTTTCTTTGCTTCCTTCCATTTTCTGAATTTCCCCTCGATTTAGCTCAGTCATATTCCACCCGTCAATTCCTATGTGACCCTCTCATCAATTTCTGTCTCTGTTCGTGGTAACGGAAAACCACCGCAATTATCTGCCGCGCGGGCCGGTCGATTTCGTAGGACCTGAGTCGGCCCAGTCGGCGCCGAATGGCTGTCTAGTGCCGGCTCAAGTGGTTTATTGCCCCAGGGGATTAGAGCTCAGAGAAAATGGCGTCGGTATTCCGGCGCGCCGAGGGGCTATCTATCGCAATGATTGATGACTGCAGTGGAGGTGGGCGCCCACAAAATGGCGATGGCAATATCCCGATATCGCAGTTATAGCGTGCGCACTGCGGAATTGTAGCCTTGGTATGTGGATTCTGCGTTATATCTGCGTCCTGCGAGTTGTTGGGAACGATTACTGACGGACTCGACGAGGAAAAAAACTAGGTCTAAGATAGTTATTAGTTACTTGGTTGTCTCTTGTCTGTATGTGACGATTGACGTCCAGGATGTGAAGTATTGACGGACAATGTGGCAGAAATCCAAAATAATTTCTCAAAACGACGATGAGCGCTACATGGCTTTCCTGCTAGTTACCTAAATATCACCCTGCTAGTTGTATATCGCCATGACAGATGCGATGCGATCTCCCCAGTATTGACTGTGACTGTGCATTAGAGGTGTTGTTTGCTAACACCACTTTCTGCTTCTATTTCTTTCAGACAATTTGCCGATGACTCAGCGGAATTTACCGGCGTCTTTCTGGAACAGCGGCTACCACAGTCGATCCACGGCGACATCAATAGGTCACGGCGGGGGTCACGACCTCTACAGCGACCCGTACCACTCGTCAGCACTACACGGCCTGCATCAATCTGGTGGGTGTTTGAGTTGAGTCGAGGCAGAGCCCGAAGGTAGAGGCAAAAAGCGCAACGAATTATATCAGCTTGTTTTCTATGCGTGCTGTATTATATATATATATATATATATATATATATATATATATATATATATATATATATATATATATATATATTTAGCAAAATGCCGTAAGATAGGTAACGCTCTGTACAATGTTTTGCCGTGAGTAGAATCATTACCTTCTGAAGTCGTTAATGGTCACGGACTGCGTAGGAAATACTTGTGATATCCGTAGCCAAACTCTTGCCTGCTTTTTTACATGCCCAAAACAAAATTCTGAGTCGTCTTTGCCTCCATAGCGAAATCAAGGCCGTGTGTACCAACCACGCACCGCCGAATAACACACTTCTCCTCTCCCCTCTCAGCGGACCCGTGGCACTACGCGCTGGCCACGCAGGCAGCGGGGTACCCTGCGCGTGACCTGGCCGGCTACGGCAGCAGCACGGCCGGCGTAGCCGCCGCCGCCGCCGCGCGCTTCAACGGCTACGGCCCCCTGTTGTTCCCATCCGGCTCTCGGCTACCCACCGCCGGACAGTCAACCAAGAGTGAATGGGGCGCCGCCCGGGGCTACTCAGATGTTCCTCCCGAGCTGGGTGCACACCCGCACCCGCACCCACACGCGCACCCACACGCACACCCGCTGGACCCGGGCTTCGGGGCCGGCGCGGTGGGATATGGCAATGGTTTGACAGGTGAATGAGGCCTGAGGGTCGGACATTGATCGGGCTGGTAGTGGCGGTGGAGAGCACTGAGTGGCTCATTATTTAGTAGGTAGTTGTCTGTCAGGTGACGCGCAAGGTCTTGTTTCATGTGCCTAGCTAATTTGAAAATGCTTCAGTCAATAATGGAACACTTTTCAGAGCAAAATGCGGCCTATTCAGAAGTAAATTGTCGGTGCAAAGTAATTGTTTACTGATGAATGAGCTTTCAATAAGTACAATGCACCAATCTGCTCTGCTCCGTGACTCACTGGAATTTTATGCAGTGTCTCGTTTTTACATAACTTGCCTTTTCTCTTTTTTCCACGCTCTTTTGCCTACACTTAACAGTAGGGGAGCATCCATGTGTCCCTCACCTCCGCTTTTATAATGCTTACCCATCTCATCCGTATCGTCCGGCAGGTCTGGAGTCGTCCCTGCACGCGGCAGCCGGCGGCAAAGACTCCTACTGGCTGTAGAGCTCCGGCGCCGCGGTCCCATCAAGACCCCGCACCGGTGGCTTAGCTCACCTGGCATTCAAATCAAAATGGCGGCCGGCTGGGTCAGCCCCGTCCGCCGCACGCCGGCCGCCGGCCGGTGCGGGAACCCAGTCCAGTGCCTTGGCGCCGCGAGATGTGTGTGCTGAGGATCGCTGCCGTACGTTTTCTGTACGCTGCCGACACGTTGTTCATGTTGCTGTTTGGATGTTTTGTTTCATCACGTGTGTTGTCGAACAGAGAAGGTTTCGAGAGTTGACCGATGTTCGATAGCTGGATGAAAGATGGTGCTATGTTCTGAATGGAGATGATTTTGTAGAAATCACCTGTCTGCAGCTTATCATGTCCATCACAGCACACTGGCACCTAATTGTGAGCTTCATTCAGGTCACCGTGAGCGGTGTTTCGATGTACAATGTATCGGTGGTTAGTCATTTGGACGTGCGCCTGTCGTTGACGCCATGGAGTTGGGTGCTCTCTGATCTGTCTCGCTGAGAAGCTCCGACGCGCTCTGCGTGGTGTGAGATGCGCTCTGTCAGTGTTAAGTATTTATTATTTGTGCTGTGGGAGAGGCGGCATGAACTGAACAATTATAGATACGTATTCAAGTTGTGTTTTATCATGTTCGATTGATCATTTAGCTAGAATGGAAATAAATGCTGCAAAATATGAAGCTTTTGGCGGTTTTGGTTTTTCTTTATTAAGGCTATGCAAGGACATTTTTCATCGTCAGAAGCCAGACGGGCGCACATCGCACACTTCAAACTTTAGAGGGACAACAAAAAAGGCGAAAAAAGTATCTGCAGTTAAATTTACAGTGCACGCTGTTTCTCAAGAAGAAAAGTTATCTGCATTGCAAATAATAAAAGCGGAATGGATCTACATGAAAATCATGGCAGGGCCCTGTCAAGCAGCTGTAGCAAGCCCTTTTCGTTTTGAGAGGTTATTTTTACCCAGGACGTCGGGCGATGCTCCATGAAGTGGATGAAACGCTCGATACGGGTCTATGCAATCCACAGAAACGTTACAGTCCTAAGCCTATATATATGGCGTTGGTCCTAAGGAGAAATATTGGATGCCTATTTCCAGGACAATTCCCTGCGGCCTGCTTGTTATACGATACAGTTTTAAATCGCGTGATAGCAAACTTTCTGTCTATACGTAGGTATTCATCGTTTGCCAGGCTCTCTTTCAATTTGCTTTTGTTTTGGCTGTCTTTTGTCATGCAGTTAAAGGCTTTGGTTAGGCGGAGCTGAGTTTATTTTGGAGATGCATTTACGCTTCTTTACTTATAACATGCACTCAACATTACATAGCATGTTCTTGGCTGCTAAAAGCTCCGCTGTAATTCATGAAAGAAAATCCATGATACATTTTCCAGACTGTTACATTCACTCACCCGCGAAATGTTCCAGTAGTGTTTTCGGGGCTGTTGCGATAAATGACCCGGCCAACGAGCAAGCCAGCTCGCAATAAGGGTAGGTAGTGTATTGAGGTCGCATTTCAAAAGATAACATTCCTATGGCGCTTGCCAGCAGTCAGCTTCACTATCTGCACTGGAAATAGCTTTTACATTAATGGAAAACGTAGATAAAACGTTGAAATCAAATTCTTTTCTTAGTATATTTACGAGTACCCGACAGAATAAGAAATAAAAATAACGAAACAAACCTCGCACTTCATAAAGCTCGGCCGGAGTCAAAGCGCATTCCAGACGACCCTTCCCCGAGCGTCTGAGTTGTGACGTCACTGGCCCGACGTGCCGCTCCGCCGAGACAATGTCGGCGTCACGGCCTGGCGCGGCTTGCCATCGAGCGTGACCTGGCCCGGGTCAGACGGCGTCCCGGCCACTCCGCGTCTCGGAAGGCCACATGAAAGCCGGCGGCGCCCGAGCGCGCGCGGCGCCGTATTCTTCTTCTATTTTGGTTCCTCAATCCCTTACCGCTCCTGGTGGACGCTCGGTAAATAACAAACCGAGTGTGTAAGAGAGCGGCCGCCGTCGTTTGGCCGGCTGGTCGGGCGCCAGCCGAGCCCCGCGGCGCCGTCTGCCCCGGTCCGCCCGAGATGGCGGCACGATAACGCGGCGCTGACCGAAACACGACTCACGGCCGTCGCCGCCGCTGTCTCTCCGAAATGCCGCCGAAACTCCGAAATGGCTCGTCCCGCCCGAGACGTGGGAATCGCCGGATCCGGAGACGTTCTCACACACAGGAATTGGACGCATTCTGGGCAGGTGGACGGAATCTCCGATGCGGGAAGGCGGCCGTAAAGTGAGCGTCGCCGGCGGCGGCGGCGGCCGGCGTGGGAACGTCGACCGCCGCCGTCGGCAACGGCATCGCTGCAATGTGGTCGGACGGCCGGCGGCAAAACCGGCGACATGTTTGGGCACATGCAGTCCGGTCCGACCGGGTCGGGTCAAGTCACGGCGCACCCGGCCGGAGCCGAAGACGGGGGCGGGTCAGACGGCTCTGCGAACCGCCTCCCGACCGGGCCGGTCACCGGACATGAGCACCTCTGTCAATCACTGCGAGCGAGGGCCGTCTCAGCGAGTCGCCGCCACCGTGGGAGCGACTAGCAGCGCTGGAGGGAAAGCTTCCGCTCGAGACGGATATTTTCACCCCACGCATGCGGCGCGCACTCCCCAGTGCGAAGAATGAATAGGAATGAGTTGGATTCCGCTGGTTTTGTAATGCCACTGCGTTGATGACTTCCTGAGAGAGAACAGTGGCATGGGGCACCAAAATATGCGTTAAGCAATAGCTCCATGCAGGAGGTAATTTAATTAACTTTTTATCCGTCGGCCTGATGGCTGGGATTCCGTCTGATGTCAATTCTGGAGCTAAGATTGTTATAAGAGTTGCCTGAATTCATCCTTCGTTCAACTTTATGAGAAGTACAGGACATTTTTAGCTGAAGTTTGGTTATATTGCCTGGTAGACGTTTCATGGAAAATAATGAAAGGCCGTAGTTCAGCGAGCGTACAAAGTATGTTCTACAAGTATTAGCAGCAGTGCCCTGACAGAGTTGGCAACTATGTCTAAAAATTGGCAGCGGGGATTGAAACGAAGTAACTTTGGCATCACCTGCTGTCAGGTCTGAACAAAGTGATAAGCTGGCAATGTCCCAGGATTGAGACATTTTCAGATCATATCACTTTTAATAAGCATGCTGCTAATTTTGGACATTAGAAGTTCAGTCTAAGATGAAAAATGTCATTGCCTATCACCTCGTCATATCAAGGATTATATCGCTAGCCAAACACTAACACCAGCGAATCTTCATTCCCTTTCCCCGTCACCACCAAATTCAAGCATTTTATGCATGACCAGAGTGGTTGAAGTGGCAACCTCATGATGACATCTACGTGCTGGTGCACTAAAAGACCAACTCCGTCCACGATCGCTCATCATTCACGGCATCCACAGCGCGTGTCTATGGCATCCAAGACATCCACCAGTTGACACCCGAATCGACACCCCCAAGTGGTCACTTTGGACACTCAAACCTCTTATAACCGTGTTGTATAGACTCTCAGAGACCGTTCGGCCTCCCACCGGGGCAGAAACACCGCGATCTCGCCCCGGACTACGGCATCCACTGAGGTGTCAGAGGCGCACATTTTGTGAATAGCTGGTGTGCGGGTGTTCGCGGGCCATGGTCAGCTAGGGACACATTTTGTGAATAGCTGAGAGGTGTGCGGTGTGTCCGGTGAGGGGGGGGGGGGTGTAGGGAAGGGCGTGCGTTGGTGACACGGTGCTGATGGTGAGAGGCGCAGAGCGCGCGGCCCGAGCATGCCGATCCGGCGAGGTGGGTAAATGAGTTGTCAGGGGCACGTCTGATGACTTTCAGCTGAAAACAGTTTGGTGTGCGTTTACCGTTTACCATCGCGTGTGATCGATAAAAATTTACGTTCCATGGGCAGCCGTAATTACAAATTTCGAATAATAGTAAGTGGGAAAAGAAGTTTAATCAGAATGATCAATTTGAGAGACGAAATTTATGTGTCTCATATGTTCCAGGTACATTTATATTTTCACGCATTCAATGGCGTTTACATTGATATTGTTTCGACATGAAGAATATGACCATTTTTGTATGTTCAGGACCATCTATAGCTAATGCTTGAGTGACGAAAGTCGTTAGTATATTATAAGACTATTTAATTTTTCAATATGTTCGCCAATGACGGAAATTGTCGGGTAACCAAACACAGAACAGCAGGGAAAAAGGTAAAAACCAAGGTCTTTTTTCACCGAACTTTTGCCGTAAGTGCATCTAAGGATCATGCCAAAACGCAAAAACACTGTACAAATAAACGTTAAACCCGCTACAAAACGGTAAAGAATCCGTGTATTCGGTCAAAAGGCTGATGTTCGTTTTCTTGTTACAAAATTCTGACAAAGCAAAATACTTATCGTGACAGCTTCGACAGAGATCTGACTAAGCAGCACTGAGTTACTTCAACAATCCTCACACAGTTTGCACAAAAACTTTGCCCAAACGTCCTAACAAGAGAGTAAATTAACCAATAGGCCTGGTTTTTCTCTCCGCTAAACGCAGCTGTCCCACGAAACAGAAACAATGCGAGCGCCACCAATTTGCCGTAAAAAGTAAAATCAACCGGCGCTTCTTGTGTGCGTTTCTCACATTGCGGCGTATCTTCATTAGCTTGTTAGACGCCGCCGGCGGCAGCGCCGCCAGGCCTGGCCACATAAATTAGCGCCAGCTATGCAATCCTCATTAGCTCTTAGCACTGTGAGACAAAAAATGCAGATTTATAGCGCCTATTGTGACGGAAATAGAAGACAACCGGCTGATCAGCAAAAACGCCGCGGTGGCAGTGGCCAGCTCGACGACTACGGCCTGACAGACGTCCCGATCGGCTGACAGACAAACTGCCGGCCACGCTGACAGACCGTGACAGACGGCTGGCGCGTGCCACACCGACCGAGCGCCTCTCTTTTACTGTCCTCTCCGCGCAGCCCTTCACGCACTGGCAGCAGTGTATGTGTGGGTTATTGCACGCGCGCTGTTTCTGGTATTTGGGGAGGCATCTTAGGTATTTCTGTCAATGGGCGCAGCATGGATATTGGTGTGAAGCACAGCATATCTTTCGTTATATTATGTAACGAAGATGAATGCTCAGATTGAGTTATGCATCTAGAAGTGTATTTTTATTTTGGTACGATCGTCAAAACTTGGCTACCTTTCTAAGTAGGGGAGAGTGGGGCAAAGCGGCCACCCGGGGCAAAGCAGCCACCCATCGTTTTAGCCCTTCATAGCTGGCGTCAGTTCCAATTTATGGTTCCCAATTATACTTCTCTTCACGGTCGTTCGAATGAGCCAGACCGGGGTTTCAGGCCCATCACCATTGTTCTGTGAAACACGGAAAAGCATTTCTTGCCAGGTTGCCAACTATGTTTACAATTTTTAAATGTTGTGTTATTCCATAACCGTTTGGAATTTTTATAAGCGTTCTTGGCCATGCATTGCATGGTTATCGTACATGTATTCTACCAATTTTAACCCTCGCCGGACCTATTGGTTTTCTACATACGCGCCGGCCGAGGGGGGGGGGCGGGTACGACCCCCCCCCTCGCCGTTTCGCCCCTGGTGGAGCTAGCGCGTCGCGGAAAAAACGAGCGTGTGCGCCGTTACGAGACGCAGAGATTGGTACCCGATTTTAAGGTCCTAGGTCAACCGGTGACCTCTGAGGTCAGGTCAAGTGCCCCAAGGTACGGTTCAGTTTTTGTTGAATAACTTCGCAAAAAACGGCCGCAGAGCGCCGATTTTGGCAGAATCTTGTTCGTCTCGCTCAGGCGCGTCGAATGATGTACTTTTTGTCCGGGTCAGGTCAACTTGGGGTGTTGACCTCAGGTCAAGGTCAGGTCAGCACCCCCAGGTCACGAAGTTGGTCGAAAGAGGTCATGTCGCATATCATTCGATTCGGCAGGTCTTCCTGAGTCCATTGGTGGCTTTCCCGACTCGCTAGCTTAATTTGATCAAGAGTTATTGACGAAAAACTAATATGACCTTGATGACGTCATACATGACGTCACGCAAGGTCAACATTGCAAAAGTGACGCATCTAACCTTGCAAGGAGTGCATCAAATCACGATTCTGTGTGCTTGAGATAGTTGGAGATCGTTCCCGGCGCCAGAATAGCAGTTTTCATTTTTCCCCATTGACTTATAATGGTGAGGTCACGAAAATGACCTGACCTCATATGACCTTTAGGAAAAATCCGAGATATACAAGTTGTGGGACTCATAATGGATACTAGATCCTGCAAGTTTCATTTCCCTGTGACATCTCCTCTGGCAGTGAGGGCGTTGCGAAGTTGCGACATCTGAAGACCGTGCAGAGGTTCACTTATGACGTCATAGGTCAGTGACCTGACCTGACCCAAAAATGCGGTTGGTGTCAAAAGATCCGGCTTGGATCAAAGGTCAGGTATGCCAAGTTTCAGCTCTCTATCGCCAGCGTGTTCGGAGCTATCGCGAAAAAACCCTATGGGGGGGCGGCACCCGCCCCGCCCCCCCTCGGCCGGCGAGGGTTAATGTTTTTTACCCCACTAATAGCTAAGCTGGAATATTTTTGTCTCGGTCGGTATACGCGGGGCAAAGTGGCCGGGGCAAAGTAGCCACCCCCAATTGGCCATAAGTTGTTTCCATCTGGATAAAAAACATTATTTATATTCAAATGTGTCGTCATGCATTCATCTTGGCCACTTTTCAGTTGCATGAGTTACCAAATAATGCAATTAAATGTTGTTTTTTTCATGAAAATCCTTTCTTTGTTTACCTACAGGTGGAAGATGATAAAGTAAACATCCATTCTCGCTTAACCTTGTCACCATCAAATACCCTAGTCGTACACGAGGCAACTATTTTGTTTCTCATATCGGGACTTGAGAAGACGCCGGTGGCCGCTTTGCCCCAGGGTATGGGGCAAAGTGGCCAATATGCATAGGTTTAAAGTTTTGTCAATATCTTTCATATGTGAACGCCTTTGGAAATAAAGGGATCACATTGGTATAGAAAGAATCTTTCCAAGTTTAAAAATCAAGCGCTGGCATCGTGAGAAGCGTTAGGGTGGCCGCTTTGCCCCACTCTCCCCTAGGTACCAGAAACTATTTGGAGTCGCTCATTTTTCAGTCACAATTTGTGCATTGCAACGATCTGATGGTACGTTGCTGAAGCACTAGGTACTGATAAATTGTCTGCATCACTACACTAAAACCACATTATGCTGAGATCAAAATTCGAGTCTCGACACTATCAACAGCGAATCTAGTGCCTATTTTTCATTTACGATTTTTATCACATACATTTCCACAACATCTCTCCGTCGGCTTAGTGTTGTCGCACCAGCGCACCGACCGCCACCCTCCCGTCCCGTCGACCCCGTCGGCCCGTCAGTCCCGTCCCGTCGGCCCCGTCGCTCCCGTCGGTGCCGTGGCCGCTTGTTTACGCCGCCGAGTGACAGTGCCGGACTATTTGGGTCCTGTGTAACGGATGGCGGCGACTATGAGTGGCGATAGAGGGCCGGAGGGTGTCACGGAGCGTCCGACGCCATCTGCGCGGGACCGACGCCAACCCCCCCCCCCTCACCCCCTCGGACCGTCACCGGAACATCGAGCCGTCACGCCCCGGGGTGACGCGGGCGTCACAGGACCCCGGGGCGGGGAGGTGCGTGACCTGGACAGGATGGCGGGGCTTCAGACTCACACAGCTGCGCCGACCGTACGAGTGTATTGGAGAACCAGACACATTTTTGGAAATAAACAGGCCTGCTATGTGAAGAACTTGCTGATTCTCACGTAGCTCATAAGAATTATGGAAGATAGCTTCCGCTCGAAGCAGATAAGTTCCGGAGAATGCTACTCTTCCTTGCAAAGAAAAACATGTTGCCAGAGCCCAGAAGAATAGTATATTCAAAATGCATTTCCGTCCGCAGTTTTGTGTGACCGGGTTTTCTTTTATGAATGTTATTTTTTTTAGGAGATCACTGATTAATTTTACAACAATCTCCTTTTTCCCCTCAGCCGCCTCAGTGAGATCGTGAGAGACACGCATCCGCTTCGGGCGATTGTTAAAATCATACGTCTTGATTAGTTTCATTTGTGAAATGTTTGGAATTCGCCAATCAGTTGTCTGTTCTTAGCACATTGTGTCATGGAAAATCAAAAGGACAATAACGAAATTCCTCGGATGCTTTCGACTTCCTTTAATTAAGTATCGCGTGGGGCTGAGCGGCTGAGAAAGTAATCGATCGTCTAATTCACATCAGCCCTCGGGTCTGTATTAGAGTGTTTGATGGGCAGGTACAGTACGATACGGATTTAGTATTGTAAATACCAACCACATAAAACGGATTGGGTTTTCGGGTATGTTCAGCTATGCTTGTGGGTGATGCCGCAGAACTCATAACGTTCCGGCGCAATCCAATCAACACCGAGTAATGAGCTGTACCTTTGAAAGGGTTCCAATCAGCTTTACCTCTTTCTGTCGGGATATTGCCCTGGCCGATGCATCCCAGGTGATAAGCTCCCGCAAATCGAGTTCGTCGGTTCCATTGTGGTTAGCCGTTGGCGGTAATCGTGCCACTCATACTGCCGCGATATTGCTTTCGTGCCCACTGCTCTGAACGGAGCGTTCTGCGTTTCTATGGCAACGAAACGACGCGACCGGGGGTGACCGCTCGTCTCCGCGCCACGGGGCGGCCTCCATTGATCTGCGCCACAATCGCCGTGCGTCGCAATCGCCGCTGATCTGGCGCGGCGCGGCGCGGGCGTGGCATCTATCTGGAGCGGCTGGGCGGCGGCAGGAGCGCCTGGCATGCGCAGCGCATCGCTCGCATTATCGGACGTCAAACAGAATCGCTTCACTGACCTGGTGCAAGGACTGGGGTGTGAGGCGGTGAGCGCAGGGCGCAGACCCCACCTGCGCCGCAGTAGGACGTCGCTAGACCTCCCGGGGATTTTGTCATGTTGCGCTGTTAAATCTACCTTAGCAGCGATGCAGGGGCCTTCGTGGCGGTGGCTTTGAGACGCTCTAGATTGTCGACAGATTCCTTTGTTTCGGCGCACATCTGAGGACAAAGTGACCTCACTTGGCCTCACCAGGACCATTTGCTGAGGCTAAATCAGTTTTGGCAGCAAAGCGCTTTTGTCTAGCTATGCGCTCGACCGTAACGGCGGCGACTCGGCGCCGGCGACGACGGTACGGCGCGACGGCGGCGGTGGCGACTGTGTCGTCGTCGTCGGCGTCGGCGGGGGCGGGGGCGGGGGCGGCGACGAGACAGCCACTGACGTATGGGGCGGCAGAGAGGGTGTCTGGTCGGCTGGCGGCGAGCCATACTCACCGCCACGACATCCCGCCGCGTCCCGGCTGTGTCCTGTCCGCTCCGGTAATGATTTTCCCATTGCCCCCAGCGAGCACGGAGCCAGTTCCGGCGGGTCACAGGTCAGTGCTCTGAGGAGCCGCAGGTCACTGCTCACAGGAGCCGCAGGTCAGCGGTTGGAGGGGCCGCCGGTGTCTGTCTATTGCTGCTCCCCCTGTTGAAGGGCGCTGCTCCGAGAGGGGAGGGAGGACACTAAGGGGAGGGACACCGGCCGGGTGGCAGCGAGGACACCGGGTGTCGCCAGTGATACACACCGGCGCACTAATTACCATGGATGTGGGAAAGTAAAGCAGGTCAGCTTCAAGAAGGCAAAACAGCTCATAGTCTTCATCTTCGCTTTGTCTTATTTCAGTTTTAGAAACTAACACAATTCTCTTCAGATATGTGCACCCTATGTGTCATTGACAGAAAAATATATAAATTATTACCTACATTCATCTTGAACTTGACACAGGATCGCTCTGCATTCAGCTTGTCTTGAGCTCAGTTTGCCAAGTTCTTAGTCGAAGACCAACACCATTACCAACAACTACCGCCTTCTACGTTCCGCTGCATAACATACAACTCTCTCCTCGGTGCCCCTTTCAGCGGATGTCTGGTTCGGTTCCTCCGTTCACAAATCATACAGCTGCCACAGATCTAACATTTCCTTCATAAATTACGGTAATTACTTCAAATAATGGGCCTAGTTGTGGGAGAATTAGGGGAAATCCTATCTGAGCGGCCGGTCTATTTTGGTCCATGTGCCACGGGGAGGGTGTGAGGGAGAGGGGGTAACGTGAGTGTGGTGTCACTCCCTTTTGCTGTGAAAGCATCTGGAGAGAAACATTAGCAGTGTTAACTATACTAACCGCATGGTGACGCGATAAATAAGCTAAGATGGTAATTATTGTGGCACGCAATAGCGTTGGGTTGCTGTTTTGGAATTGTTGATGTTTGTTTGTTTGTCTCAGCGGGTGGCGCATTGAAAAAGCCGACGGTAGGGGATGCTGGCAAAGGGAGCGACTCGACATGCTGCAGTAATTTAGAAGTTAAGTTTAGGCCATGTGGGAGACGTGAGCTACCGGACACATTATTCGCACTTTCTTCAATAGCTGCCGCTGCCCGTGACCCAGCCGTAGACTGTCCCCGGAATCTCGGGCCTGACGCCACTGTACCTTTGCAGTAGCCCAGCGAGATGCAGCAAAAATGCATGTTGAGCCCTTAAGAAGTCTAGCAGTAGGAATAAAAAATAACGATCATAAAGAAACGTAAAAATAGCAAAAAATAAATACCGGGACGAACCCTAGCAAGACATAAAACTGCAAGCGAAAACGGCATAGGAGTGTACCCGAAGGTTGTTTCTTCATTAGACAAACACTATTCTTTAGCATTGTGTTTTTCTATTGAAAAACAATCTGAGGGTGTTTCCATTTCGGGATAGGATTCGTGTTTGGTGCAGCGTATAAGGAGCATAAACGTATCTACAATGATGAACTTAAACGAAAATGCAGGGAAGAAAAACGAACGATAGAAAATGAGGAGAGAGAGAGAGAGAGAGAAAAAGAGAGAGAGAGGGTGAGAGAAAGAGAGAAAGAGAGTGAGAAAGGGAGAAAGAGAGAGGGGTTGAGAGAGAGAGAGGGGGTAGAGAGTAAGAGAAAAAAGGAAGAGAGAGGGAAGAGGAGAGAGAAGAGGAGAGAGAGAGAGAGAGAGAGAGAGAGAGAGAGAGAGAGAGAGAGAGAGAGAGAGAGAGAGAGAGAGAGAGAGAGAGAGAGAGAGAGAGAAGGAGGGAGGGAGACCGCAGAGGATATGGTTCCCCAATAATTGGTGGCACCGGAACTCGTCAATCAGCGGAGGAGCGGGCGGGGCGCCATCCATCCTCAGAGTGGAGAGCATCGGCCAGCCTGAGCAGTTTGGGAGGACTGGGGAAGGAAATTGGTGCAAGGGATATGGGGACAGCTAGGAAGCAAGGAGCAAAGGGACACGGGCACGGGATGAAGAAGGTAAGGTCTGTAAATTGTAAAGCAGAAAAGAAAGTCAGGTATTCTGACGGGAGGGAGTAAGTGGAGATGAGAAAAAGAAGGGAACTCTGAGGTGTGGCATAGGACGATAGGCGTTATCACAAGTGTATTCGCGGCCATTGGGGCGACGTAAGAAAAGAAGAAAACAACTGGCCCCAAGAACTTTAAATTATCAGTTAGCATGCACCTTTTCCTTGATATGTAGAGAATTTACCATTAATTGTTAGAGAAAATTGCATTTAAAATCTTCCATTTATGCTTTTTTCATCGTTTGCACAGTATGTTCTTTTACTAAGCTAGAAACACTAATTATAAATAGTTCCCGCATCATCAAGCCAACAATAGGAAAGGCTTGAAGTGAATACAATAATCTAAACGGTTTTGTAATCCATGTGAAGACACTTCTAAAATTGCCTGAAGAAAAATTTAAGGCAAAAGTTCAACTTTTTCACAAGACGGATGGCTATAAACCTATTCAACGTGTGACAACTCAGCCGGTATTTCGTCGCCTACAGCCCAGCTTTTCCTAGTGACCGACAGAGGCGCTGCTATCGATGTCCGCCCGTGCCGCCTAACGAAGCACAAATAAAACGAACAAGATATCAAGTAAGCTACCTATAATACCAAATTACCCTATCACTTTTCTAGAAAAAAAATCAAAGCAGATCAGAACACCTTCAGCTACTATCTTTTCCCAACCAGTGAAACTAATTTCGGTTACCTCCATCTCCAACTCGTTCCCTCCCTTCTCTATCGCCCTCCGGCACTCTGCCAGGCGATCTGACGGAGACAAAGCAGTGTCGGCGGCGGCAGACGACGTACGGAAATGCTCTCCATAGTCGATCGGCTTTTTCGCCGCCGCTGCCGGCCAGTGCACGGCTGCCAATGATCGTTAACATAGCGAGCGGTGAAATTATGAGCCCGATAGCGGACAACAGAATGGCGAGAATTTCGGCACACGCCGCGCCGGACCGCGACGCGAGGTTTTTGTTCGTTCGGTAGGAAGCAGATGATAGCGGTGGCAGTGCACGCGCCGACGCGGCTCGCCAATGAGCGTGTTGCCGAAAGACAAAAGCTGCGTCATTCAGCTACTTGTGTTTCTTTTACCATTCTTTTACCCATAACCTAACCATCACAAATGTGATTGAAACAAAAATGTCACTACTTTTATCAAAACAGTTTTCGCAATTGTTAGCAATGTCGGCTAATATAATAATATCGGAGAATATTTCGGCTAAAATCTGACTATCCTCCATCATCTCACCCCACCCCACCCCAACCCCATCACCCTCCCGACTCCAGCGCAACAGGCGGGCCGTCGCGCGGCACACCATCCACTCGTATTCCCGTCATGGGGACCAGCGGCGCCGGGCCGACGGCCACCACCCGCTTATGACTGTGCCCGTGGAAAATAGATTGTCACTTATGGCCGATATTAAGCACCCGCCATGATATACGGTCTCGGCGCCGCCAATAACGCCCATAATGAAAAGGCACCTGCAGCAATCATTTGCCGTCGCTTTCACGCCCTGGATTCCCCTCTCTCGCTCCCCTCCTCTCTCTGCTCGTTCCCCCTAGCTCTCTGTCTCATCCCCAGGGCTGCCCCATCGGGAGCTACCCAATGATGTCCATTTGACCGGCCAGTCATGGTGCTCTCGGGTTTGTGAATGTGTGGGATGACGGGAATGGTTTAGCGCCGTCGAGTGACGTCACCTCCCATCGGTAGCAAGTGTGACGTCATCACCCCTCACCAAGGCGCGCGGTGCTCGCGGTTACGAATGCCAAAGATCCAAACGCTGACATTGTTCGCGTTTTCGCGATATTTTGCTAAATCGTCTGATTAATGGGCAATAAGCGTTGTCACGTGCTTTCGCTAGGCGCCACCACCGCTTGCCGCGGAGGATTTGGAGTTTGAGAAGTTGCGGTGGTATTGATCAGGCCATCATTTTGGCTGGGAATTTGATCGGAATTTTTGCCGTCCATTCCAACGCTTAAGTAATGGCTGTTGGGCGAGTTTATGTCATCATACCGTTCAAAGACAGAAGCTTGAACGCCAGAAATGCTATTCAGCATTGTCACTGGATAAATTCGGCAGGTGATCAATTGAAAAATAGCTGCGCCATTTTGTTCTGTGTTCTTTCTCACGGTTAAAAGTGAGCAAAGTTACTATTCGGATAATCAAAAGAGGAACAAATGTTGCTTGATGTAGTCCATTTATCATTCTTATGCTTAAAAAGTTATTTGGTCAATGATTTGGTAAGTTGACTTTCTGCGCAATGTCATGAATGTGCAGAAACTTGCTTTAGCGCTACAATATCCAATGCTTCAGCAAACATAACTGGATTTCATCCCTGAGTGATGCATGAATTTATAAAACTTCAAATCAACTTTTGTGGGGGAGTAATAGTATGAGTATGAGGGATATAGGTATCCGGTTAGCATAAACAGCTGGCTTGCAAATAGGTACATGAACATTTTCTTCTGCTATTAAATATCGGTTCTGTTATTTTGCTTGCTCTCTCAGACTCTCTCTCTCTCTCCCTCTCTCTCTCTCTCTCTCTCTCTCTCTCTCTCTCTCTCTCCCTCCGTCTCCCTCTTTCTCCCTCCCCATCGGCCGTTGGACCTGTGACTAGACGTGCTCTATCAGTCGACCTGTCGATGGCTTGGCAGCCCGGCCACCGCCGTCCTGTCACCGCCGAACTGTCTTGACGCGAACGGTGGTCACGTGACACCCCCCCCCCCTACCGCACGGGGACCGAAATAGGGCGAACCAGGGGAGAGGACAGGATGGATCGGCTTCTGATGGGTCTGGTAGACTCGCCAAAATGGACCGAGCAGGAACCCCAGACGACTGGGAGAAGAGGTAGAAATGGTATTTAAAGCTCCCCTGAAATTTTAGTATCGCTGTATCCCTTTCAGTGTCAGCTGGAGTCGTTCTTTGGAAATGTGTTTAGGAGAATGCCAAGTGAGAGTAACTCACAACTGTAATGGTACCTGGTCACTGTGACAAAAAAAAAACATCAATTTTTGCAAGCAGATCTCCAGCAGGCTCGATCGAATTGGATCACGTATGTATGTACCTCATTTTTTCAGCTTATTTGTAAGGCCTGCGAGTTACGGGCAAATCCCTTGAATCCCCACATACCTAAACCAAACACAATTTTACGAGCACTGCGTAAAAAAGTCAACGAGTGGGCGCAAAAGTGACTGATTTATTTCATCATTCATGGATTTGCCGCACAATTGGTAGTAACATGCTCAATCTATAATGTATAGCATGCTGTTAAAGATTAGCAGAGACAGATCAATCACTTATCATTATTATGAGATTGGAATGTCGGAATACGAATCCCTCATTAACGTTGCTTGCATATTGCATTTGGAATGAAACACAAGCATTTCAAACTAATCGGGCGACTTCATCCTTTGTCGGTGCTGAATGCCCATTTGCTTACCCTAATGCCTGGCTTTTTCTAGCCAAGGAAATGCCTTCAGTCACTAACACTCAGCTGATACACGAGATCAGCATTTGATAGCACCATTCCGTTGGAATATACCGATATATCCGGCTTCTGACGGGGTTGTGGGAATCCTGTCCGGACATTTTTCTCGAGTCGCGCCAATGATGAGAGATGCGCACGGAAACTCCGGTTTCAGTGCGCAGGGTAGAACTAGAATGGGAGAGGGAGAGAGAACAGTCACCGGCGAGATATCATGAAAGGGCATACTTAACTCTTCTGCCTAAATTTTTGGAGCGTTTATGACCTCATTCATCCTGTCCTAGTACAGTTAAACTCAGAACTAAATTTTCTAAGATATTTTGCAAATTAAATATCGCGATCACTTGTCTCTCTCTCTCCCTCTCTCTCTCTCTCTCTCTCTCTCTCTCTCTCTCTCTCTCTCTCTCTCTCTCTCTCTCTCTCTCTCACTCACTCCCTTCCTCTCTATCTCTCCCTCCCTCTCTCTCTCCCTCCATCCCTCTCTCTCTCTCATCTCGTGCTCTTTCTCTTGTGCCTGACGTATCATTAGCCGGCTCCTCCGGCGCTATCTTACGTCAGACGCGACAGACGTCGCCCTATCGGCGAGACGTCATGCTGACACCGACAACGACAGTGTCAGTGACACGGACAACGACAACAACGACACCGAGATCGACACTGCCTTCTATATCGATATCGATACTGACACTGAGGCTGACTTATGCCTGAAACAGGCTCTTTCCGCAGTCAGGAAATCGCATGCGAGAGCCTGCGCATCAAAATACATGTTAGCACGCTCGCATCAATCGCACGCACCTCCCGGATGCGATTGATGCGGGAAGAGTTATAATGTATTTGAATAGGCTGTCGCATGCGATTTCCTGAACGCGGAAAAAGTCCATGTTTCAGCCTTCAAAGTCTGATAAAGACTCCGTCACAAACAACAAAATGATACGTTACCTACACATTGCACAATGTGGCTAAGGCTTCGCAAGTTGGAACACTCCCTTTCCACGAGGTACCGATTGAGCAAGATATGATGATTCGGATTGAAGTTGCTTTTTGAAATAGGACGGCCATTGGCGAAGGCAAACGAGCGGAGATGGTGACATTAATTTAAGCAAACAGATATGATTATTTCACAGCTGCAAAAAGAGGAAATACGCCCAGAAGCTTCTCTCAAAAACTGAGTCCATGCTGTCCCAATCTCATACAGTCCATTCGGTCTCATACAGTCCGTCTCGCTGAGTCCCAATTCATCCGCGAATTATACTGGAGATTTTTTGAGACCTGCTAAATGTTATCCTGTCCTTTTTCGTTATCCAATCTTAATCTCAACACTTACGCACTCATTAGAATCTCTGGAAATATTGACCGTACTCATCAACACACATCGAGAAGCTTACTGCCACGATTGTGTCACGAGCTCCGCGTGCCAGCCAATTTCCCAAGCAATCATCTCTGCGAGATTGGCGCTGCGGTCGTCCTCCTCCGGCGCCATGTTTGTTGGTTGATCCGTAACGTTCCATGCCAGCGCCGTTAATAATGAGCCGTGCAGACGGCGCCGTCATGGTCCTGTTTCCTGTTTACCAGTCACGCTGTTCTATCTTCTATTCTTTTCACGCTATTTTCGTAGCGCGTCTTTCAGTCTGCGTCGGCGCTATCTGTGATTTCTGCGTCTGTCTCCATTTCTGCGCCATCAGTCACACGCATATTGACAGCGCCTGGAGAGGATGGGGGCGGGAGAGGGGTACCGGGGCGGGGACGGATGTCGTGGCGGGGTAAGAGCAGTCGTGGTGAACGCTCGGCAGAGACCGAAGAGCTCGGTACACCCCACTCAAGGGTCAGATGGGAGGGCAAATTATGGGGCGATGACCTTACGGAGTGATGGAACTAACCTCATGTCTAATAAAGTAAATAGCCACAAACGGTGATATTGTTTTTATGTAAATAGCTCTCATAAGGCAGAAGTCCCGAGTAAGTAAGGTTGATTAAACAATTCATTTATATTTAATGACGCGCAAATTGATACTAAGCATCATCAATCGGGACAAATGAGCAAAGTGCTAGTCGATAGAAATAAAACAAAAGGTCTATGTAATGAAAAACATGGGAATTGAAGCGGGATCCTTAATTTGATGTAATGTTCATGGGTTGATGCGGACAGTGAACACCGCTGCGGAGCCCAGTTGCAATAGCTGGGTACTATGGGTACTTTGTTTGGGTTATTCCAACTCTCTGACCAAGGGGAAGTCAGCAAGGATATGGCTGAGGCCGTGTGGGCATTGACTGCCCGAGAGGGAATACTGCCCGAGAAGGAAGGCATCCATCATCTTTGTGAGTAGGCATCAAAATTTTCGAACAAATATATGAAAGCAAATGAAGTAAGAGGTGAGTGAAAACCGTTCAATGTCGTTTCAATGCAAACATTGCTCTCATTTTGAAGAGCTCATGCCGTCTCAGGACCCATCTCCTCTTTATCCTCTCCACCTCATCTCAATCATTCTGACCTCATGCGACCCTGTCCCTTTGCTCTGTCCCCCAACTCCATTCTACCCTGCGCCGCCCTGTCCCCTCACCCACCACCGCCGCCCCGCTGCGGCGTGGGATCCGTGACCGTAGCGGGTGATTATCCGGTGGCGGTAGAAAATGGCGGACCGCGCCGCACCGTCCGTGCCCGACAAGGAGCCCCGGCCGGCAGCGGGCGTGACCCCGCCCCGGACCGGCGGATTAGGGGCCCAGCTGGCCGCGAAGGACAGCGCGAGTCCTGAGCCAGGATTGACTCGCTTCAGTCCCAGCCAAATCGGTCAAAATTGTCTCGGATGTCATGTGTCTTGATGACAGCGTCTGGGATGGGAATACAGGGGAGTCGATAAACGCAATTTTGTATTGGCAAAAATGAATTCACAAAAACGAATTGTGAGAGTGTTAACTAATAGCTCTGCGTGTGTCCGCTAGGTGGCAGGCCGGTAGCGAGCATCTGACCGGTCACTGCGCCAATAAACAGTACGCGGCTAGACACGAGCGAGTGCGTTTGTGCAGACGGAGCGCGGACGAGTACGAGAGACGGAGCGAACTCACACATGGCGCAGCCCGACGAGAACCCCGGCGGGGGCCCGGCCGCTAGTGACGATGAGAGTGAGCACGGTGCTGTGGTTGCCTTACCAGCGCAGTGGTTAAGTCGATTGACACAACCTGATAAACTCGACCTCTCTGTGGACAGAGGAGCCGCCTTCAAGACGTGGAAAACGCGATGGACCGACTTCGTCACACTTTCTGGCCTGACCGCACAGCCCAAGGCGGTGCAGTTGGCGATGCTGCGATCCTGCCTCTCGGACGACACCGTCCATATCGTCGAGAATATGGGGCTGTCAAGGTCAGACGGCGAGAACGTCAGCAAAATCATCGAGAATCTGGAGCGACACGCTATAGGACAAGTCAGCCAGGTGATGCAAAGGCGAGCATTCAACCTGAGAATCCAACAGGACGGCGAGACATTCGACGACTATGTGACGTGTCTCAGAGACTTGAGCAGGGACTGTGGATATTGTGATCGGTGCAGAGACAGCCTTATTCGCGATCGAATTGTAGTGGGTATCCGTGATGCGGATGTCATCAGGCGTTTGTGTGCCATCCAAAGTCTGACTCTGGACGAGGCGATAAACATTTGTCGGTCAGAGGAGTGTGCGGCGCGCGACGCCCTTCAGATCGCGGACGGCAGCGTTGGCCCGGGCGTGGCGGCTGCGCGGCGTGGCCGGTCGGTGGTGCCGCCCGCGGGCACGGTCGGTCGAGGTCGGCGGCCGGACCGTGACGTCACTGACCGCGTTTGGACTGGGCCGGTGGACCGGCGTCGGGCACAGCCCGCCCCTCCCCGTGCGGCCCGGCCCGCTGCCGACCGGCAGTCACGTGATCGCCCGGGCGAGGCCTGTCGCCGCTGCGGCCGCGGGCGATGCCGGGGAGAGAACAGCTGCCCCGCCATTGACAGCGAGTGTTTTCGCTGCGGTGAATACGGCCATTGGGGCCGTATGTGCGACAGGAGACTGGGGCCGAGAAGGGCCAATGCGGTATCCGTCGGTGAGAGCGCCTGTGAAGACGACTGTACTCAGCTGAATATGGTGACGGTGAACGGTGTTCAGCACAGATCGGCGCCGACGGTTGCAGTGGACGTGTTCGGTACCAGGCGCGGGAAGTTGCGAGCTCTTCCAGACACTGGAGCCGACATCAGCCTGGCCGGCCCTGAGTTTGCAGAGACGTTCGGCCGTGGTCGCATGACACCTTCAACAGTGCGTCCGATGGTGGTCGACGGCCGATCCTGTGACTCCATAGGCAAGGTGGAGGTCACAATCAGGATGGGAGACATCGAAGTCAACGAGCAGGTCCACATCATTCCTGGAGTCAAGCGTCTGATCCTGTCGTGGAAGACGACGCAGCGCCTCGGCATCATTCCAGAGGACTACCCCGAACAGAAGTGGAACATTCCTCAGGACATCACGGCAGCGGTATCGGCGCGGCGGACAATCACACGGCCAGCCGAGCGGCAGACGGCGGCGCTCGGCCCGCCGGTGGAGCGGCAGACGGCGGCGCTCGGCCCGCTATCCGAGCGGCAGACGGCGGCGTTCGGCCCGCCGGTGGAGCGGCAGACGGCGGCGCTCGGCCCGCCGGTGGAGCGGCAGACGGCGGCGCTCGGCCCGCTATCCGAGCGGCAGACGGCGGCGCTCGGCTCGCCGGTGGAGCGGCAGACGGCGGCGCTCGGCCTGCTATCCGAGCGGCGGACGGCGGCGCTCGGCGCGCCAGCGGAGCAGCGGGCAGCGCGGACCGGCGCCCCAGGGCCAGCTGAGCAGCGGGCGGCGCCGGCCAGCGCACCGACGGAGCAGTGGGCGGCATTGCTCCGCGAGTACAACGACGTATTCAGCGAGAAGATCAACATCATCCCAGGAGAGAAATACAAGATTGTTCTGAAGGAAGACGCTCAACCGTACGCTGTTCATGCTCCTCGGCGCATTCCGTTCGCTCTCAGGGAGCCCCTGAAGAAGGAACTGGATAAACTGGAGAAGGATGGTATGATTATACCAGTGACGACACCGACAGAGTTTTGTGCACCAATTGTCGTGGCTCCCAAAAAGGACGGAGGCATCCGCATGTGCGTCGATTTCACGAAGCTCAACAAATCTGTGCGCAGAGAACTGTACCAGTCTAACACCCCGGCAGAGTGTGTGGCGTCGATCGTCGACTCTGCGAGATGGTTCAGCGTCTTCGACGCCTCCAAGGGGTATCACCAGTGTCCGCTGGAAGAAGAGAGCCAGCCACTGACCACATTTATAACGCCCTTCGGGCGTTTCATGTGGACGAGGGCTCCATTCGGAATCAGCTCGATCTCCGAATTCTTCAACCGGAGGATGGACGAGTGCTTCAGAGACATCCCAGGCATTCAGCGCATCGTCGACGACGTTTTGATCTGTGGTGCTACCAAAGAAGAGCTGGAGGACCGTGTCCGGCTCTTCCTGGAGAGGTGTCGCGCGCGCGGTGTGACGCTGAACGTGAAGAAAGCGCAGCACATGCTACCGGAGGTGCGCTTCGCAGGCTTCTTGGTGACACATGGTGGTTACAGGCCGGACCCAGAGCTGCTACGAGCCATCGCCGCCTTCCCTGAGCCACAGAACGTGACGGACCTGAGGAGTTTCCTCGGACTCGTTAATCAAGTCGCGCCCTTCTCGGAAGAAGTGACGCATCATCTGGAGCCACTGCGCCACCTACTGAGCACCAAGCGAAGCTTCTGTTGGGACAACTGCCACCAGTCAGCGTTCGAAGCAGCTCGACTGGCGCTATCATCGACAAGGAGCCTGGGATACTTCGATCTCACCAGGCCGACGCTGCTATCTACTGATGCCAGCAGACTTCATGGACTGGGTTTCATCCTTCAACAGAAGCAGCAGAACGGAGAGTGGCGCGTGATCCAGGCTGGGTCACGGTCACTGACGGATGCTGAAACGCGATATGCCACAATTGAGCTGGAGCTCTTAGCAGTGGCGTGGGCAGTCAGCCGCAAGTGTCGACTCTTTCTGAGTGGAATGCAGCACTTCGACATCCTGGTTGACCACCGTCCATTGATCAGCATATTGAACTCCAAGAACATGGACGAGATTGAAAATTCGAGACTACAACGCCTTCGAGGGCGTATCAGCATGTACAACTTCACGGCAAGCTGGACGAAGGGGAAGGAGCACCAGGCAGCTGACGCCCTGTCGAGATCACCTGTCGACTGTCCGACGGCTGAAGACGAGCTGGCTGAAGACGACACGGTAGCCAGCATCAACGCAGTGGTATGCAGCGCTCTGGAAGAAGCACAGTCAGACATTCGTCTGGATGACGTGCGGCGCGCGGCCGACCACGATGAAGAGGCCAGGCAGCTGATCCAGACGGTCCTCACTGGCTTTCCGGCGAGTAAGACGGACCTCCCGGAAGTCATCCGACCGTACTGGGCAGTGCACGATCGGCTGACGGTGGAAGACGGTGTTGTTCTGTGTGGATGTCGGCTAGTCATACCAAGACCGATGCGAGCAGCAGTTCTCACTGAGTTACACGCATCACACATGGGGAAAGAAAAAACGAAAAGTCGAGCGCGCCAGGCCGTGTACTGGCCCGGCCTAGATAATGATATAGAAAATATCACGAGAAGATGTGCGGCATGTCAAGCGGAGCTGCCGTCACTCCCCAAGGAACCCTACCTCAGGAGGAGTCCTCCTTCACGTCCGTTCCAGCACCTATGTACAGACCTCTTCCAGCACGCGGGTCAGTACTTCATGGTGGCGGTGGATCCGTTCTCGGGGTGGCAGTTCTCACGGCACCTGGGAAGAACGATGAAATCAGCTCGGGTGATCGCAGAGCTAAAAAGTATATTCTGCACGGTGGGAGCACCCGAGACAATCTTCAGTGACGGTGGCCCACAGTATACGTCTAGGGCCTTCAAGCAGTTCATGGAGCAGTGGAAAGTGGAGCACGTCATCTCATCGCCGCATTACCCTCAGTCAAATGGACGAGCAGAAGCTGGGGTCAAGGCCGCAAGCAAGCTGATTCGCAGGTGTTGGAAGTCGCCTGGTGGATTGGACATCGACGCGTGGACCCGCGGCGTACTGCAGCAGAGAAACACACCGGGACCGGGCGGCAGGAGTCCGGCTCAGATAGTGTTCGGCCGACCAGTCCGAGACACTCTGCCGGCTCACCGACGTGTCTTCGATCCTCGCTGGCAAAGATCGGCTGATGAAGCTGACACAGCTGCCGGCGATCTGAAGGACGACTCAGAGCGGCGCTACAATCAGCACGCCAGAAATCTGCCTGTCCTGCGCGTCGGCAGCCAGGTGATGGTGCAGAACCACGTCAACAAACGCTGGGACCGCTCCGGAGTGATTACTGAAGTTGATGGCAGGAGGCGGAGGTACTTCATCCGGCTCCCCAGCGGACGTGTCCTCACCAGGAACCGCAGGTTCCTTCGCCAGCGATACGCTTACTCGGAACCGCACGCAGTCAGCTCCCCGGCGGTGGAAGAGGAGCAGACGAGACTGAAACCTGCACAGGCTGCGCAGCAGCTACGACGGCAGCAGCAGCAGCAGCAGCAGCAGACGAGTCTGAAACCTGCACAGACTGAGCGGCGGCAACAGCAGCAGCAGCAGCCACTGAGGCGATCGACGAGAATAAAGAAACAGACGCGCAGACTCATCGAGGAAATGTGAAATATTCCCCGACTCTGTCGTTAGTTTGCGAATATTTCATGACTGTGTAAGGTGAATGTTCTCAGCAACTTGAGTTATTACCCAGGGAGTGAGGTGTTTGGTTCTATCATTGCGGTGTTCTGGTGTTAGGCACTTTCTGTGCCGCTTTGAACTGTCCGTTGAGTTCCGTCTATTTTGGACTAATCGTCTTTTATTTTCTGTATTTATTTTTTCGTTGTTCACCGCTCTGGTGATTTGATTGTCTCAATGTTTATTCATATATTTAGATTGAAACTGGTGTGGGGGTGTGAGAGTGTTAACTAATAGCTCTGCGTGTGTCCGCTAGGTGGCAGGCCGGTAGCGAGCATCTGACCGGTCACTGCGCCAATAAACAGTACGCGGCTAGACACGAGCGAGTGCGTTTGTGCAGACGGAGCGCGGACGAGTGCGAGAGACGGAGCGAACTCACACACGAATAAAAGTGTTGAAGGAAATATGTTCGTTTTTCGTTCATTGACAGTTGATGATCAATTTACATGTTACAACAATGAACAATGCAAGGCGAAGTCGTCGTTTATTCCTCAAAAAGGGAAAGAGCACCCATCCCTCGGAATCTGATGTTGAAAGTCTCTAAGCAAATAACTAATTACTTAAGGAAACGCTTGGGGAATATCAGCCAAATGATAGCAAGCCGCTGAACACGATGAAGCGAAGGTGGGAACCTTGAGCGCATGTGGGACGTGAAGAAAACAGTATCCTAGCTTTCTAGCCGACCTTTTACCTCCCGCTTCCGATTCGTTCCCTAGAATCTCCGATGCCTCTTACTGTCTCTAATGATGAGAGCGTATCCTCAACCATCATTCCATGCTTCTTGTGGAGAAGTCCACTGTGCACTCGTACTTAGCATCCCAGCATCGGCATCATCTGTGCTGAAGTCTGTCGTCTGCGTCAGACTTCAGAAATTTCTACAGTCGTTGTCGAAGTTTCTCCTGACTTATCATGGCGAAGCTGTGTGTTCCAGCGATTTTTACGTCTACTTTGCCGCTGGAGTCTCTGAGCATCTCCCTGCTTTTCCAACGTCTCCTGGGCTCCCGGCTTTCCCATTTCTACTTGCATCTCCCCAGTGCAGTGTCTTCTGGTGTCCCCCATTGTGTCTCCTTCTTTCTCCCAGTATCTCCCGGTGTCTCCCTGTGTCTCCATGTGTCTCCATGTGTCTCCCTGTGCCTCTCGGTGTCTCCTGGTGTCTCCCTCCGCTGTCGGCTCCCGGTTCCGAGCCACCCAGGTCCCAGACCCAATGCTTTCGACGCCGTTGGATCGCATCCACCCAGAGTATCCAGTTCTCCATCTCTCGATCTCCAGAGTCTTCATCTCCCATTGTGTCTCTCCTGTGTCGTCAATGTCCCACTGTGTCAGACAGACAGACAGACGTTTATTCGGAGTCTCCATACAATGGGTTTTGTGACTTCCACGTCATATACAATGCGAAATAAAAATAGAATATCTAGTTAAAACCACATAGCAAAAGTACAAGCACACTAAAAACCACTAAACACCATTCCATTCCTTACTAGCACGAAAAAGGAAGCCACGGCGGGCGAGCTCGGTTCTAACACGAGGCAGATTCAATAGTCCATTCTCGGTCGCACGAGTACATCTGGTAGACTCGTCAGCTCTTAAGACCAGCTTATTACGCAAGATCTCAGGGGCGTTAGCTGAGGTCAGCAGATGTCGTACAATGGTGAGATCATGATCGCAGATCAGGTCGTCAACACATTTCCAGGCTAGCTCCTGCAGTGCTGGGGTTACATGTTCGCGCCGGCTCAGGCCACACGCTATGCGAGCACCGAAGTTGATTATTTTCTGAATGCGCTTTTTCTGGGTAACGTTGCAGCTTCCCCAAACACTGATACAGTATTGTATATGCGGGAATACAAGCGCTTCTATGAGCATGCGCTTCCTGTATTCCCGTCCCCCTGTATCTCCCCATGTTGTCTCCCCATGTCTCCCTCGGCTGTCGTCTCCCAGTTCCAGAGAGTCGTGCGGACCGACCCGGTGCTTCCGACGCCGGTGACACAGGCGCCGTGTCGCAGGGCGTCGGCCGGAACCCGGCGAGAATTCTTCGCGGACACCCCTGACGGATGACCCTCGCCGGGGGCTGACGGGCGGAGGCGGGGGCGGGGGCGGCGCAGCTCCAGTGACACGAGACCGCCACGCCACCGCCGCCGCCGCCGCCGCCCAAAGTGGGCCTTGTGTGTCGGCGACGCGCTAACCGTCGCCGCCGCCCCGCCGCCGCCCTCGGCCGTTTCACGCACAGTGCTTCTCTGTGCGTGAGCTGCCGCTCCACCAGGCACACGCACATTCCTCTGACGGTGTGTGCGTGAAAAGACAACTGCGGGCGGCGCCGTGACGGCCGGCGGCAGGGGCGGGGGCGGGGGCGGCAGAGAGGTGATGATTGGTGAATGGCGGCCGGTGCCGCTCTTTGAGTGGTGTCCGTCTGAAATGTACGGCATTTGAGGCATTTTGAGGCGATGAGGAGTCAGTAAGGACCTCTCCTTCGTTTTACATTGGTGGATGCATTATTGATGTTGGGAGACAATTACGGTAAGTAAGAAGATATAACACCCATTAGCGATGCCAGTTTCAGAGCGTTGACAACCGTATAAACCACGAAATTGCCCAAAGTGCTTGGCTACAAAGCATAAAGATGTTCGAAAAAGCAAAGCCCAGCCCGGTTCTGAGAAACTTGAACATGAAAACGCAAAAGGTATGAAGGGAAAGGCCTACGATTGGTGGAAACAGACGTAACGAGTTGAGCTTGTTGCAACCAGTGCAGGAGGCAGTGGTGACCTGTTCTATAAACGTTTTGCTTTAGAAATTGTTTTTCATGTTATGACGAATTGCGACGCTTTTCAATTGTTTAGTTTGAATTGAACATAAACGAATACAAATTGCAAATATCACAACAGTCCCACACTCTTTGCTGCAATCCCAGAAGGGGCATACCAACAAAATGCAACTTAAACGCTGCTGTTATCTGTAAGAATCTTGGCTGTTACCTATATCGTTCGTGCTTTTGCACCGTGTATGTATTAGCCGTTTTCACGACGGCCATCTGGTACACATTTGGTGCACATCTGGTACAGATTAGGTGCAGATTTGGTCAAATCAGGTTCAGTGTGTCTCTTAGCAGCTATCAGCCAGGGTTGCACTAAGTGCTTATATGCCTGCTTTGTCATATTATCAGAGAGCATCATCGATTAAAACACTGAAATAAATTCATAAAATGGAGATATTTGCTGTAAAAGAAATTAGGTGCAGATTTGGTCAAATCAGGTGCATTCGCCGGATAGCCCGTCGTGAAAACGGCTATTTACTCCCCACACATTTATTTACTTGTTACGAAGCGAGCGGAGTCTTTCCTTAGATTAACGGAAATTTCTGAGTATGAGCGGCCGGCCGGCCGTGCGGACGCTTTTGCGAGGCTTATATCTCAGCAACCACTTGACCGATTTACACGGGGTGATTTTTGTAGGGTAGCTTCATTCCTTCTACCAAGTATTGGACTATTCCCGATGCATGTGGGTGACCCCTTATGCACGTGCCACGCGCAAAACGAAGAGGTGTCAGTTTTGTAATTGTTGCAATATCTTGGTAACTACTTGGCCGATTGCGCTGAAAGTTGGCATGTAGGTAGGCACCCACTAGGCACTGCATATCCATGTGCCAGAGTTGGGGTGCTGCTGCACGTGCGCACGTGCAGGGGTCGTTTCCAGATCTCGAGAATGGCTGGACCGATGGCGCTCAAATTTGGTACACGGTTAGGGACCAGTTAGTAGGGTGCCGTGCACAAGTCAGTTGGGACCCATTCTGCACATGCGCACGTGCAGGGTGCCGCTTCCAGATCTCGAGAACGGCTGGGCCGATTGTGCTCAAATTTGGCACATCGCTAGAGACCGGTTAGTGGGGTGCCGTGCACAAGTCAGTTGGAGGTACCTCCTCGAAATTTCGCACGTGCAAGGCTCACCCTCTCGCTCGCTCCGTTAGTCGGCCCAAAAGGCGCTATACTGGTCATTAATTTAGGATAAAAATCGAATAACAGTATGTTGAGCCACTCTACATATGAAGACAGTCCAGCTGGATTGATTGCCGGCCCTCTATTTCCAGGGTGGCTCTTGGGGAATGAGCTATCTTAGCCCTCCTGTCCTCCGTTGGGCCGCTCCTGCAGCCAGCCAGGTATGCACGGGGCGGCCCCAGCCGCCGCGGCGGGCGGCGCCGTCTTTACCCACTCTGGAAGAGCTGCAAGGTGGCCGAGCTAGGCCCCGCCCCTGCCGCTCCCCCCCCCCCCCAGCCCCCAGCCCTGCGGCTGGGGAGGCGGGCGGCTCGTCCACCTGTCTTGGGGGAGGAGGGGGAGAGCCGCACCTGCGGCCGAGGAGCCGCAGCGAACCGATGCGTTCTTGTGGGTGCTGAGTAAGCCCTGGGACATGGAAGTGCTTGCACAGCAAATATTCAAGAGGGATAGAGAAATGTATGATATATGCCGATTTCAGGATATGTAGATACATATCAGTGCTGCTAGCACATGTGTTTAACTCAGTCCTGCGTCACGGATATCGAGTACGACACTAGGCGCAGCTTCTTCATCTTATCATTCACCCCAAACGAGGTCAATCGGGTCATGCCGTCACCTATACGTTCCCCTCTTCCGGTGCTTGTGCGTACCCACGATCAGAGTCGCCGATGCCGGTCAGCGGTCGGCCCCGCTGGTGGCCGTATCAGCGTCAGCGCTGACGCGCCATCAGCGACTCCATCTGATGCTATTCCAGATAGCCGATCGCTGTTCATGTGTACCAATTAGAATACTACCGTCGGCCGCTTGTGTAGCGACACGGTCCGGCCAGGTTCTCACGCTGTGTGTGTATGTCTGTGTGTGTGTCCCTGTTTGTAGAGCTCTGCTTTATTCACGATCTGTGAGCTGATAGGCTCGCCGTCATCAGATGGTGATGACCTGGACAGAGCGGTGACGGGGCCGCGGCGTCAGGACGGCTGGAGCGGCTAACTGAGGAGTTTCACCCAGAAACGACTGTCCATGTAGAAGAAAACGTCTAGACGCAAAAATGCCGTGAAGACGATCGTAACTTATTCCTGTGTGATGTCTGCCTGAGCCATGCTTGAAGAGAAATCGAGAACTGACTTAGCGTTGATCCTGAAACATGATCTGTTAGAAATCGTCATGTTGAATCGAATCGTAGTGGGCACGTTAGGTGCAGATTTGGTGCAGATTTGGTCAAATTAGGATCATTGGGTATCGTAGATGTTGTCATTCTGGGTTGCAGAGTTGCTTATATACCTGTTATTATCAGATATTATTTTATATTACAACACTATTCATGATATGAAGATAATTACTGTAAAAGAGATGTAGTGCACATTTAGTCAAGTTTTGTGCATTCGCGAGACCGAAGACTTCAAAATTCAAAAGAAAGAAGAACTCGTACAATGATGGTTGTGAAGTCCGTATCTTTATGTAGACATTAGACAAATATATAGATGGATGCTTTTAGATGCACATTGCACAATGAAGGGATGAGAAAGAAAAATGCAAAAAAAAAAAAGAACTAGCTCATTACAATAGTTGAACATGTACTTAATTTTACAGCTGAGCTACCCGGCAGCTGTACAAATGAACATAGGGCAGGGCCTAGCGCAGAACACACTCTTTATGACTCTCGTCTCCAATGCAAATGACTCATTCCAATGTCATAAGCAGCCGCACAGTGCACATGGATGCTCAGAACCATCTTATACATATTTCGCTCCTGACACAAATTCCTCTTTGGTTGTATGAAATATATCTTATGAAATGCATCTTTTAAGTGCATTTCATGCATGCATCTTTTAAGTGCATTTCATAAAGACATGCCCTTCATTTCCACGTAAGACATGCTAGAACGCTGCATATTGTTTCTCACCGCGGACAACAGTTTATTACGACATGAGTAATAAGCATGCTACGTCCAATGTCCATGACACCGTCTTGAACAATGTAACTGGATCGGACAATGCTAATCGCAAGTGCCATGGGAAAGCAAAAGAAAATTTCAAGAATCCTACCCTCTATAGACGACTGAGTGAGATTGATAATGGTTCAAACAAGGCCAATCGTTAATTGGTTAGATCCATTGGTCATAGGTGGATCTGAATATCTAATTAATACTAATCACAAGCCTGAGTCGGCGAGATCAAAGCCATGCATTCCGCCCGCCGCCGCGCCGGTCGGGCGTGGGAAGACCTGAACGATGGCGGCGGCGGCCGGTGACGTTGGCCGTATCGCTACTGGACAGTGAGAGGCATAAACAACGGTCATTACTCGCATGTAGTTTCGAAACTGCTGAAAGGTATCAGTCGTGAAAGGTTCTGAGGTGAGCCAAGCTCATGATGTTACTGACTAGTGACTAGCATATTGGCGTTGCCAATTTTTGCGCTGTTTCGGCTAATGTATTATGAGCTACATTTGATTTCTTGTCTGTTGTGCCAAAGTTCAAAATAAAGTCTTGTTGCTTATTTATCGGAAGCTCTAAATGGTTGTAGACATGTGGGTGGTATGAATAATGAACATTGCTGAATGTCTATTCAATGATCTGAGTTGATGAAAGTTGCATTATCAAAATTCACACTTGGCTTAGGCTGGATTTGACTATAATAATATGGACGTTCGACATTTGATATTTGCACCTTTAAACAGCACCAAACAGCTCGAGACCTTTTAGAAATTGAGTTAACCTCCATTCAACCAAAGAAATATTCCACTTTCTTTGGTTCCCGCTGGAATGGGATCTCCGGTCGCAGTAAGAGAAGCACGCACTGATGTGTGTCGCCGTCACTGTCTCGGCTCACTGGGACAGCCAATTTCCTGTAGTTTGGATATTCCTGGCCGGGGCTCCCACGGTAATAAAGACAGCCGTCTGGCATATTTTGTGTTCATATTTGTGCGACACAGGAATGACGCCCATTGGAGATGGTTCTCCCATGGCTGAGGCACGCAGCCCGGCCGCCCGATCACTTTCTATTTCGCTGTATCAGCTCTGAGGTGAATGACTTTTTGTCGCTCCTTGAGACCCACAAAAACGTAGCAGGAATCGCAACTTCGGGGTCGGAATTTATCACCCAGGTCAAGCACCATGGTCATGAATGCTGACTTATATAGCCAGCAGATGTAGCTGACATTTGAGAACAGTATTTATACGTGTGCTGTTTGCGCTGCATATTTGCAACGGCGATGTTTTCTCCGACAGATTATTGGTAATTTCTTCGTGATTGTCTTCGTGAAGTTTATTTATTTATTTATCTATTTATTGCGGTTCTTGGCGATATCCACATCGTGGCTCTTAGAGCGCCGCGTCAGTACATGGGCGAGACTTATGACAGTTCTCCAATAAAAGTTTTCTCCAATATCGTCTCCCCACCCACAGTGTAGAGCTTCTCCTACGACGTGAACCTTTCAACATACCGAAGTGCCTATGTCTCTTTGCATGAGCAACGATCTCTGAATAATCTTACCAATCCGCCATCGAGTAGCTACTCGGTCTATTCATATAACCTACTAAAGTAGGCAACATCGTCTTCCTCAAAGCCACCCACCGACCCACCGCATGTTTTCCCATCACCGCTTCCATCACTGATGTCCTGACGTCACTGCCGGGAGACGTCAGCCGTCATCGACCCGTCATCCGCCTACTGACCACCGCGGCACCACTGCACGGACCAGACGACAGCGACTCCACTCGGGAATGGGCCGCACGGTGCACCGTCACGCCGAGCATTTCGGAACGCTTTTGCTAGCCGACGCCGGCCGGTCCGGCGGCCGCCTCTGAAGTCGCCGCCGTGAATTCCAAAACGGCAAATTAAAGAAAAGTCGGCGTACGTGTGTGTTGCCGAGTTTGCATGCATACGGTCCGGCTGAGGAGGGGGCACCTGGAACAGCTTTGGCAGGCGCGGGAGCATTGTCAGGCGCATTCTCCGGCTGCGTGTCGCCTGCTGAATGTCGTCATAACAACGGTGCTAATCCTTATCTGGCCACGGCGCTCGCCCAAGAACAAGACGGCGTCTGTGGAGCCGTGATGCATGCTGGGGGCACATGTGGGCGCGAGGCAGTTCCATGGCAGCTAACGAGGTATCTGAGTCTTGATCAGTTGGCACAGCGCAAGGTATGTTTTGAAAAGGGTAGGAACTAACTAGATACACGTAACGATTTGTCTTTAGGCGATTCACTCGACACTCCGATCACACAGATCTTCGATGGATCATGTAAAGAATACTCCTATCGTTCACTATATACCATGCGACCCAGCAGCATTCACATTTTCAAAATGAATGGTAGAAGATAGTGGTGCCAATTTCATGAAATTTCAATTCCAATTCCGATCCAATTCCAAGAAATTGCCAAGTAAATTTCCAATTTTGTCCAAAGCGAGGGCTATTCCAATTTTTAACGATTTTTGCATTTTTTGCGTAAATTTTAAAAGTGTTTAAAAGCGTTTTAAAGGCCTCCGTTTTAAAATTTTAAATTTTAAAGGCCTTGTGTTCCGATTAATTTCCAAAAAATGTTAAGAATTCCGTCCAAATTCCAAATTGGAATTGGACAAAAATTGGAATTCCAAGAAAAGAAATTCCGATTGGCACCAATAGTAGAAGACAATTATTGTATTACTGGTGAAGCATTGAATAAAATATGTAAGTTTAAGACGGTCACCACCGGCATCTTTCCAAACGTCAAAACGCTGTTGATGGTGATGTATCAATTTACTGAATAGCCGTCAATATAATTATTTTACAGGGAAAGTACATGAAGATGTGCTTTTATTCAATTAAGATCAAGGAACAGAAAACGAATAGGCAGATTAATATTGTGTTTGGCATGTGATGGCTTGGCTAGACTTTGCGTTTTTTTTTTTTGGGGGGGGGGGGGAGGGAGTTCCCCTATCTAGCAATTGTTCATGTGGTCAACATGACATAGCATTTCTGAGCAATTATTCCTCTAAATTGTATATTGAATCTTTGTATTTCGGGTTGAATAGATTAGTGTCCTGATTTGAAATTAATTCTTCCATTCATTTCTTCCATTCATGTCTGGCGCAATATCTGAAACCAAACACCCCGTGGGCAATACGACACTACTCCCGCTCATATTATGGCGTGGAACGTTCAGCAATATCTCGCAAAATTCATTCGCTTTGAAGCTAACAACTTCCCTCTGATAAATGTCAGTCGTGATGAAAACGCTTCTCTTTCATCCGGCTACATTTACTTCTGAGCTTGGAGTGTGTATGAATAATAAAGCAATCTGTTCTGACCCCTAATCCAATATGGTGGACGCCCCACGCGAAGAACCATGTCATCACTATATCGCCGCCCATTGTTCGCCGATTAAATGAAATCGGAATAATCGGATCCGGTCCCCAATAAAAGGATACAGACAAAGAAGCGTGTAATTCATCGCCGGCTTATGGCACTCGAGCAGGGGATCAGCCAGCTGGAGTTCCCCCTCGACTGCCACCTCTGGCTCCCCTCTGCGCGCTCCCTGCCTGCACAACACTAATAAATGCCGTATTAATCACGCTCGGGGGGCGGCGCTTTGTAACCCACTCAGGTATGGACGGCTTGGCGGTGGTGGTGGCAGCTTATTGTTTCACGCATGGATGGCGAATGTGTCATTTTCCCAGAGCTCGGACCGCCCCAGGAAGTTATTAAATTCAGTAGGATGGAGAGGGGAGCATATAGAACACTTGCTAAATATTGATGTTAGCAAGTCAGGTGATTTGTTTGTTTTTCTCCGTTCGCGTTGTCAGGAAATTTGTGGGTATAACGAAAGTATTGGCAAACAGCGAAGAAGACGGCTATCATATATTATAAGAACTTCTAAATGGAAGCAAACCATTCAAAACAACACAACCAGAATGTCTTCATGGGACGTCTCACGTCAAAGCACGAGGCTAAATCACTGCTGTTTGTGAGAACACAGAAGCGCACCGCGCTGCAAAGCTACAACCATAAACTGCATTCACACTGCGCACCCACAGGCTTGTACCATCACGGCACATCCAAACAGACAACAGCTCACGCCTTATGAATGATACGAATGGAGATATCGGCTACGAAAGATAGTGTCTTCGCTATATATACAATTAACACTGGCGGCGGAGACTCGAGTGATCCGCATCACTGTGAATCAACACATCACAAGTTCTCTCTTTCACATCGTCGTCGACGTTTTCGTGCGCTCTCTTTGTGGACTCTTTGTAAACTCTCTGCGGCTGGCATGTGATGCCAGTGTAAGTTCGCGACGCAAGAGGTCACCTTTAGGGAGCACTCTGAGTTTGTATCGCGCGCGTCACTGCACTGCCGGCCGGCCGGCGGCGTCTTTCAAGGCACCAGCACCGGTCCCCTGACGTTTATCAGCGCGTCGTGCGAGCGCCATTTACTGGCTACTGGAACCAGTGTAAGTCTTTGGTGGCCGTCTCTGGCACGGAGGTTCCTTCCAAACCTGTGAACACAACAAACATTTGATGTAAAAATATGATTTGAGATTAAATATACTCAACTAAACCACAACATTCCGTAGGCTTTCACTAACGCTTAACAAGGTTCGAAGATGGTGAACTATGGATTCAAGTTTGCTTAATCAAGCTGACGTATGGATGCATTTGACGCATTCCACTTTTCCACGTCTCATAAAAAACAATGTTTATCAAGAACAGTTTTTTTTTCAAATGTTCTAACGGAATCGGGACAACACAGTGAGAGGAAGTTGATAATTTGGACTTCAAACAGACGTTAGACGACAAATGTCGCTGGATTTTTTAGGTGTTGATTGCGATGGCGAGATATCATTGACAGTCTCACCTGCTGAGTACATGTAGGGGCTATAGCTGCTCGGATCCAGACCGTGGCCCTGCTGCATCCCCAGCCGGCCAGCTGTCGCCGCCGACTGCAGAGAAAGGTCAGAGGTCAGTCGGGAGGTCGACTCGAGCAGCCCGTCTTCCGCGAGACACGCGGTCGAACGGCATGAATAAGGTAAGCGTCATAGATACGGTTCTAGTTTGGGAATATGTTTCTTGCTTTGAGGTTGAGTGACCGTCCAAAAATGATATGTTCAAATTATGAGCTGTCAGTCATTTACGAAGTACACATAAACTGTGTGACATGGGTCATTTGATGATGCATGAATATGGAAAATTGCTGCACTAGCTGGAAGCGATGTTTTACATGACGTGATCGTTACCACAGGTCACGATACCATTCACGGTGCAAGGTGGATTCGATGGTTCTGAGCTGATGAGGAAATTTAGGTGCCGGCGTATATGCATAGAGACAGAGGCTACTGTTCAGTGGTTAAATGACAACGCTTACTTTCCTCGATGAGGCAAGGATTTAGATCGACAAAAATGAGATAGCGAGGAATGCAAATGATGTCACGTAATTCCCAACATTGTGTCGTGCCCTAACACTTATTCGGTGACAAAAATGTCACCGACATGCACCACTATACAAGCTTCACAGGGATATATCGTGTGTGTTCCTTAATTAGAGCACCATGTTTGTACTTCTGTGGCATGGTTCTTTAAAAAAGACCTTGCAACGAGGTCGTTTGAGGCTTAGCTCTTGAAACGTTTCCTTTTTTAACTTTAAAGATATCTTCCCACAGGAATGTCAAACACGCTGTAATTGGAATATAGTTTTATTTTTGGACTTCATCTGATGTAAGGTTGAAGAGGTTGACACGGCATTGCCTAGCGTCGCACATTTTATGTCATATGCAGTCTACCGCGTTTTCATAAGCTGAAAAAGACAAAATCTTTCGCGGTAAACGTTTTACATCAGCAGCTTGAGATCCCTGTAGATTACATCATCGTAAACCTGCTAGGCGTCAGCTCATATTCTCGTTTGGATGCACTCGTCTGTGATTTTTAGAGCCGGGCCCTGCGGTAGATCCGCCGAAAAGCCCGGTAGCAGAGAGTGCAGTTTTCCGTCGCGTGACTGTGGTTGGCCAAAGGAATGCGGCCAAATGGCAAACGACGCCGATTTCTGGTATCAAATGGCGATTTTCCGGAAACATGGCCAGCTTACCGGCTCGTGGGCCACGCGCAATAAGAGCTAAATCGCACCGAGGCATAAATCTAAACACCATAAGTCACCACCTGTTCTGGGGACAGGTCGGGCGGCTGATTGCTCAAGGAGTCAAGAGTAGCTCTTTACCGGGTGATTACAACAGCATAGCGCCCTAATAGAGCCGTGCCGGCGCAGAGTGCTCGGAGTATGGACTCTGGGGATCTCCCACGCTCAGTACACTGTTAGTTCTCGTTTGATCTGTTGTACCGGCGCCGTGAGGACTGCCGATCCTCCGACACGCTAGGTGACCGCGTTTGTTCTGAGTACCTGTGGACCGTGCACTATGCAAAACCGGTCAGATCTAGACGTCACGCAAAGTGGCGTTAGGGGCCAGAGCTTATTTTCTTGTATGTAAACTAGACCATGCCATTAATCAAGCGGTGCATAATAAATGCGAATTGAAGTTGCTATCGAAACGATTCGCACGACATGAGGCTGTCCAAAATGATGGTACTATAACTTTCGATGCACTTCGTTCGCCCGTTCCAACCAACTTTGTTTGAATTTTGTTTTTCGGAATCGTTGTAGCATTTTGACTGTGCATCGCTATGAGTCTTGAGCCTTTTGTGATGTAAAACAACCAATGAACGACCATTCAAGGCATCGATTTCAACACCATCTACCACTTTCACCTACCTTTGTAAGGCAAAAAAAAAAACTGAACTAGCCACCCACCTGGAGGAAGAGGCTGGGGTACTGGTTGTAGCGTGCCGACGTTCCTGCTCCATAGGAGAAGTTGTGCCCGTACGCCTGCGAGGTGATGGGGTAGTACCAGTCGGCCGGCTGGTGCAGGCCGGCCAGCGACGCCGCGTGGTACGGGTCCGAGTACAGGTCATGCGAGGTCAGCGTGGTCCGCGAGTGGTAGTTGCTGTTCCAGAACGAGGCCGGAAAGTTGCGCTGAGACATGGGCACCGGCGCTGCGGGACACAGACGGTGAGAGGAGCGTCAGAGGGTGAGCGGGCGTTATTGAGCGAGGGGACCGCCAGTGGGTGCACCGGCACGAGAAGGTGCTGATGAGAGACGGTGTGTTGATGGCATGAGAACGCCTCAGTGACAAAAACCATTTGGACTGATGAGAGAGGGGGCAGGCGTAATGTTGGATTACGATGTTTTAGAGCCAGGATGCCGCAGAATACAGATGATTGAAGGAGAATGTAAGACAAGGATGCTAATTTTGATGACGAGGAAGAGGCGTCTGTTAGTGGCACTGATAATGATGAATGTTCTTAGACGACGATAGTCAGGGCCAGGGACCGAGGCTGTTAAAAAAAACATGCGAGATAAATACAGCACTGCTTTACACTGAATTCGCTGCAAGTCTTCGCATTTAATAGCAAATGTAAAATGATGTATACCTACAACAGAGTTTGCTTGGAACGATAAAGGCTATTCGCATTCCGAATGCCTGACAATGAAAACAATTGATTCGCTGAGTGTATAAAGATGTTCGAAAAAGAGACGAATGGAAGCGAAGGCACCAGGTGAATAAGATGACATCACCAAACCTTGCGGTTGGACGTCATTGCAACACAGATGACGTCAGAGGACAGTCCGGCGGCCGCAGCTGTTCTAAAAACCACGTGCGCGCTGCTGTATCCAGTAAACTCTGCACTCTGCAAACTGCAGCGAACCTCGCCGCCAGGAAGAGCGGTAGCAGGAAAACACACGAGCCGACTTTTTAACCCCAAGCTCGGTATGAACCCAAACGGAGGAGCGTGCGCGCTGGACAAAAGCGTGGTCCCACATGCGGATTTCAAAATCCCCCCACATCCACCTAGAAACGCATGTGACACATTTACATCTAGGCGTTTTGTTCTGTGATAACGTGCGCGTTTGATCCTATCTCTCTCTCCGTCACCTGTATTCCGGCATCAAATTATGGAAATATGCGCTGTGCGTTTGTTTGGAGTATCGCCGGCCGGCCGGGCGCGTGGGAAGCTGATCTTTATCGGAGAAGATTTTCCTCCCGTCAGAGGCATGTCAATAGGCCATCTCTCTGTGTCAACGAGCTGACCTGTTCCTGAAGTTTTCTTTCTGCTCCCACGCCCGTGCTGACCCGCCCGATCCAACGTCTCATGCCCTGTCGACCCATATATCCCGCCGAGTGAATTCATGATATGCATGAGCCATGCCTTGGTGAACGTCTCTTGTTCGGTCCGTAGCGACATACCCTAGGACTTTCCACTCTCCATGCCTTCCGCCCCTTTTCCATCTTCTCCCTATTCTCTTCTTGTACCTAAGTCTAGTTCAATTTGTTTCATGTCCACCAGTACTACAATTCCATCCCAGCTCCTTTTTTCACGCTCTCCCCGACCTTGTTCGCCCTCGACAGTCGGCTCTTCCTACACATTCCGATCTGACCCGAGCAGTGGCCATCAAACTCCGACCCAGGCCAGGTACTAATGGATGGGAATGGCGACTGTGGGTCATTCCACTGAGCTAACAGATAGAGCACGGAACTTGATGGAAGTCTGGGCAGTGGACGGCATTAGAGGCCGGAGGGTCGGCTACACTTTCGGTCCACGGCCTGAGCCAGAGCAAAAATAATTAAGTTGGCCCGCTTCATGTCCATCATACATGCAGCAGTGTGTATCATAAAGATATACTCTATATGTTTTCGAGTAACCGACAGGACCATCTCCGTGCTTTCTCACGGTAGTCACCATGCCTATTCAGTCATCATGTCCAGTCTCCTGTCAATCTTTAATTTGTCTCCCGGCAGTCTGAGCTGCCCCCGTCAGTCTCTGAGTTGTCTCCCGCCATTCCGCGGGATTCGAGTTGCCTTCAGTCAGTCTCAGATTCGAGTCCCGTCAGTCTCAAATTTTTATCTCGTTACTCTCACGTCGTCTCCTCCGCCAGTCTCTGCGCTGCCTCCCCTCAGTCTCAAATATGTCTCCCGTCAGACTGTCAGTCTCTGGACTGTCTCCCGTCAGTCTCTGGATTGTCTCCCAACCGTTCCATATTTTCCTCCCGTCAGTCTCCATGTTGTTCCCCGTCAGTCTCGGATGTCTCCAGTCAAGCTCAAGTTTGTCTCCCATCAGTCTCAGGTTTTCCTCCCGTCAGTCTCGGATGTCTCCAGTCAGTCTCAGGTTTGTCTCCCCTCAGTTTCATGTTTGTCTCCCGTTAGTCTCGGATGTCTCCAGTCAGTCTCAACTCTCAGGTTTGTCTCCCATCAGTCTCATGTTTGTCTCCCGTCAGTCTCAGATTTGTCTTCCGCCAGTCTCAGGTTTGTGTCCCTCCAAGTTGTCTCGCCGCGGTCTGGACTCCAGGCGCTGCCGATCGGCGACCGCCGGCCGCTCGCCGGCCCACCGGCCGCCGCGGCCGTCGCTTTTTCCATCGCCACATCAAAGCGCCGACAGCCGGTAATTGTCGGCGGAAGAGAAGGCATGCGCTTTTTGTGACGCACTCCCAGAGTTTGAACCGAGCACCGAAGGCTACCCGGTGTCTCCGTCGCGTCTCCGTGCGCGGAGGTGGGGTTTGGTTTGGGTGAGCTCGCGCGTCCGACGCTCGGCCGACGGAATTGATGGCTGCAATGATGTGCCGTGACGGGCCAACTGTCAGAGTGATTTTACCGGCGTCAGTTGCGATCGCCCGTGACATGCCAAGCTGTTCGGAGTCTGTGGGGTTAAACCGACCGATTAGGACAGGTAGGCTCGGTTTCAGACGCCGGGACGCGTTGGTACGGGCTGGGGACCGGCCGTTCCCGCTGCCGGCACGCCCGCGCGGGTGGTAGGGCACGGCCGACCGCCGTCCACCCGGTGCTGGCGGCAGGATCACAGGCCTGTTCGTGCAGACCCCAACCCCACAGTCATCAGTCAGTTGGAAAAGTGGGCTCGCCGGCTGGCCCGATGACAGGTAAAGTTAATGTGCGGATCACGTCACCAGAATATGGGTGCATGTTTGTCGCAGTGAGACAATTTCGAGTTAGTCATCCAGCTAGACTGATTGGAGGAGCGCCAGGCGTATGTGGCTAAATAAGGGTTCCACTTTTACTGCTAGGCTTAAGAAATTTCGACGTTTGTAATATGACCACTGAGCAGAGTACCTGTTCATTGCATATACTGTTTCTTGTTCGGTGTTATGCACCAACCAACCAGGCATGGTACTGTTTTAGCTCTGCCTTCAGGGACGGGACAGGATTTCGTGTTACATCTGAAATAACCGCCCAATAGATCTCCGACTAATCAGCGATCTAAATAGGCGCCGATTGGTGGGACCAGCTCGTAGAATGTTCCGACTCTGACCGGTTTGATGTCGCCCGCCCCGCCCAACGGTTATGGTCCTGAGTGGACACGGCTGACTACGGCGGCGGGGACAAATAGGTGGTGCACAACTAGGTTTTTTACAGGTCGATAGCAAGGCACTTTTAAAGTAATATCACATTGTCGTATCTTAGGTCATCATGGCATGAAAAATGTTTGCCTGTTACGCAGACTTTCGGCATAAGATATGAAATTAACGTTGCCTGCGAGTGCAGCTAAAGGATACTTTTGCCAAATTGTCAGGGAACTCAGATTTGTTTTTCAATAGAACACAATTCTAAAGAAAAGTGTTTTAACTATTGACAACAAACGCAACAAACCTTCGGTTATCATGAGACAGCATCAACGTTTGTTCAGGAAAATGTGTGCATAAAAGTGTGATTACAAATATACGAAGGTAAGGTTTATGCATAAATGAATGTAGACCCTAAAGTCTGACCCTAAAGTTTATATTCAGCGAGATGAAAAACTTGTGTTTGACATTTACCTATCGAGTATGTAAATGAACATCTTCCATCCTTTGGCCCATTGAATGGCGCCTCTATCGCATTCGGATGACGTCACTTTCCCAGCCGTGTTCAATGCTCACCTTTGTCGGAGGTGGTGACATTGAGTGCCCGCGTGAAATGGTCGTCCACCACTGACGACACATTGCCGGAATAGTTGGTCACCAGCATACAGCTGAAAACACACAAAAACCCTTTGAGAACAGGCAAATAATCTGAGGGTTATGGGGGAGCATTATGTCATACAGCTACGTAACTGAGCGACATTTTCCAGCTTGATAAAATTGGAAATCCGCTTTTAGCTATACGATTCCATTGCAATTCTCTTACTCCACTGCGGAGCGGCTTTCATACCGCATTAGTATTGTTACATGAGCCGGTCAAACTCAAAAAGATCTTGCGACTTACCTATATGTTTGTGACTGTGAGTTATGTTTTCTCCGACTTATGTTTTTACTCGTTCCATTAAAACGTATTTTTGTCTTTTCTGTTTTTTTTTTTTTGCGTGCGTGCATCCTCATTTACCTATTTTTTGAAGTGCATTTAGCGTCTTTTGAACGATACGAGTCTATATTTGCAATGCCAATGTTACTATCTCTTTTTTTGACAAAATTACTTTAGTCTCACCCACACCACCACATACAGGCATATCATAAGCGCACACCGCCGCCAGCCCGCGTGCGACCCTCTCTACCCTCATCTGGATATCTGAAGCAATGCCCTTAGCGTCTTTTGAGCGACACGCGTCCATAGCTGCACGCTTAGCTGTCTCAACTGAGCAGCGCATTGAAAGAAATTTCGTTTCACCTGCACAATGTTCCAGACCCTTTCGGTATGGTAAAATAGCCACTCTAGTATGATAAAACACCCCGACCCTCTCTGCCCTCACCTGGAGGAGAGGTACTTGACGTCACGTCGCTCCTCCTCCTCGTGCACCGGTGACGCCGACGTCGGCAGCGGCGACGACGGCGACGGCTTCAGCGAGTAGTTGCTGGCCGCGCCGCTGCCGGCCCGGTACAGGTGCTCGTGCAGCCGCTGACGCTGAGGAAGGACGCGTGCCGTCAGCCGGAGATGTGGGGTTTAGCTCACTTTCGTTTACCACTCATCAAACGACGTCGTTTCTAATGGTCGTTGTCAGTACCTGTTTTCTATTTTAACCTTCGGTCGGCCAGTCATGGGTGGAGGGGTGATCCAATTCCCTGTTAATTAAGGTTTTTCGCAGTCAGCGTAAAAGCGGCAGTCCGTAGCGCCTCCAAAGTTTGCGCACACTACGAGGCATCTTTTTGGAATATTCCCTCAACCTCTGAAGTCCCAGTTGTTTTAGGTTAGGTCATCAGGTCTCAAGAACCTGTGCATAATCAGGATAAAATTGGAATAGTTTATTGGCATCGGAATAAGTAAGTCTTTCGCAACTAGCGTAGAAACAGTGGCATATAGCACAACAAAGGTATGTTCATTAAGCTCACCGTGAGTGACAATATGTATCATGCTGCTTTTTTTAGTTTTGTTGACCTGAAGTAATCTAGCAGTCATAAATGTGGATCGCACTTTCAGCGTTTGTTTTAAATCCGCATATTCAACGACATTTTCGTACCCAAACAAGGGACAAAACCACAGCGCGCCTACCACTGTGCGCCTCCCCATACACCGAACATCCCTCCGACTTCCGAGGCTCTGTTCGCATAACACAACTCCGAAGATCTCTAATCTCTATATATACGCAGAACATACGCGAAAATATATACGCGCGAGGCCGTGCCGCACCGGCTAAGACCGGATCTATAGCGGCCGGCGGACGCACGGAACGGTTACTGCGCAGGACTGTCTATCCGTGTCTGTCTGTGTGTCTGTCTGTGTGTCTGTCTGTCCGTACTACACCCACACACCGGCCGCCTGCCGGTTTGTCCCGCGAGAGACGTGCATCTTCAAACCGAGCACCTGTCCATTTACGGCGTGGGAGAAAGGAGAGGTAGGGGGAATGATAGGGAGGAAGAGGAGAGAGAGAGAGAGAGAGAGAGAGAGAGAGAGAGAGAGAGAGAGAGAGAGAGAGAGAGAGAGAGAGAGAGAGAGAGAGAGAGAGAGAGAGAGAGAGGACAAAGGAGGGCGAGAGGGGTGGCAAAGTAAGCTCGCTAATGGTCATCCAAAGTATGGGCCCTATACCCTTCGGCACTGAATGCTGACAAAATATTTTAGGACATTATCAGAGCTGTGTCCTTCCAACTTTCACAACATCTCAGAGGTGTACAGTGGAGAATATAACGGTGCGAAGATAGGCTCGATTAATGCAAAACCGTCAGACCAGGATGTCCGATCCGAAAATCGGAAGACGTTTAAAGGCTGCATTTGCCATTAGCATTGGTAAAAGTGACCCGTAGCAAATTATGCATAATGTTACACATCAAAATCACATTCTGCTTATATGTATGTGGCGATATGTTACTTTGTAAAGAGTACTCACGAGCCAGGCCAGTCCTATTCGATTTATTGAATTTCAAGTTACAGATGTGACTTGTTTTACACGGCTCACATATCAGCTGGCATTCTGAAGTGCGTTTAACCCTATTCCTGGCGGGGGGGGCCTCAGGAGCCCCCCCCCCCTGAGGTTTTTTGGTTATTTCTCCCAAACGCGTTGAGCTAGGAAGCTCAAATTTTCTGACTTTTCCTAGAAGACTTCTACGCAACATGTCTGAAAATTTTGAGTTGATCTGACCTCAGGTCAGGTCACCAGAGGCGGTTTGGTGACCCTACCTCAGAAAAGTTTGCAATCACGCCAGAGCTAGAGTTTTTGACCGATCAATTTCTTCTCTTCAGGCTTTAGTTAGGGTACCAGTATGTGCAATTTGTATATCTCGGAATTTTGATATCGGTGACCTAAGGTCAGGTCAGTTTCGCGACCTCCCCATTATAAGTCAATGGGGGAAAAATCAACTCCCTTGTTTTTACCACTAAAACGGGTCGGAATGGCCCCATATACCATACATGACTTCATATACGATCAACCTTCACTACCTTGAGGTCTGTTTTGCTGTTGGGCGGCAGCTGTGAGGTCATGTGACGTCATCAAAGGTCACCAAAGGTTTTTGGCCAATAACTCCGTACAGGAACAAGATACAGACGCGTGGATGGTCTCATTGTGTTCAGCTCGTCAAGACGCATCGAATGATATACATGATGACCTCGAGGTCACGTGACCTGAGGTCAACCTTTGACCTTGACCTTTCGAGGTCAACATATATGTCATTCGATGCGGATTGACGAGAGGATCACGATGATGCCCTTAGTTTGTTCCTATCTTGACTAATTCGAAAGTTATTCGAGAAAAACTCTCTCCATATCTAGCGCCGCCATTTTGACTTTTTCGACCCCTGTGACGCCATCTTTGACCTGACCTGAAAATGACCTTCGTAAAAATTGTAGATCTTGACCGTGCGTATCCGATGCCGTTTACCGTTTGTCGCTGCGATGTGTAGTTTTTGAGATCTGAAGGGGGCCGAATCGGCCCCCCCCCCCCGCCAGTTTCTTGTCCCGGCGGAGCCCGCCAGGAATAGGGTTAACAGTCTTCAATATTTTTTTTTTTATGCAGTCCATGCTAATATCTTGTCCTTAGTCATGAATACGGCGCCCGCCGCCCACAATGCGCTTTGCGCTGCATTTACTCGGTCTGTTGTGGTTAATTTGACTAATTATAGCGTGTTAACCAACAGCGGTGGCCCAGGTGTCCAGCGGTCTTCAAAGACCGCAGCCCACGCTCTCAGCCGAAACACCTGCGCAAATCATAGCCAGTCGTGAGCTACAATTTTTGTACTCCTTAAACAAACGAGGCATAACTTCTTCCAGACCAAACCAGCGTCTGTGACCATATCACATCATACATTTTTGCTCCAAAAATATTGATTTAGCTCACCGCAATATGCACAGTAGCTTATTTTAGACAAAGGCTGCTCTTTATCACAGAAAAATGCAAGTCTGCCTTTGTCATATAATCCGAGCTCATAAAATAAGCATCACATGATCAGGTTCTTATAAACTAAAGCACAGCCGCTGCCTGGCTCGCTCTACGCTCTCCACCTGTCCTATACCCCCACAGCCATAAAGCGGAATCAGTACGCGCGACCAGTCCTCCAAGTCGTGTTCGGCGCACAATCTTCTCCATATCGGTCTGCGACCACCTGCCTTGGTGAGATCTGCTCACCGCAGAGACGTGCGGCTGATCAGACAGGTGTGGCGACCACGGAGGCCACAGGTGGGGTGAGAGAGGACACGCAGGGGCCTGATCGGGGAAATGTAAGAGCTCGGGGAGCGTCTAGAATCGGGGAAGTGCCATTGCTTTGGGAAGTGTCACCGGTGGGGGGAGTGTCGCAATTCCTCCAGTTGGCCACAGAAGACAGGTCACAGGAAGTTCTTAGCGGTGTGTCTCGCGGAGAGGGCGAGGATGGACATGGCTGTGGATGAGGAGAAGCGTGGGAGGCATGGCGGGGCGTGAGTGAAGATTTGAATCAGAACCAGGGAGATGGGTAGAATACGGAAATAACTGAATGTTGGGGATAGAAGGGTCATTGGATGCTCGAACATGAGTAAGGGTGAATTCAAATGCAACTGTAGAGCAAGATTCCTTTACTATACTCAGGTTGGTTCACTAGGGAAATAAAGGCGCCGTGGTGACGTCATCAGAGGAAATCCTTCACGTTCAAATGAAGGGGTCATTTGAATTGCTGATTTTGGCTCGAAAGTTGATATAGTCCTATTTTTGTGGTTTCAGTCAAATTTATCGTACCTAATGAAGCAAACTCATTATTACATTGGTACAACTTTTGATGACAACTTTTGATGGTCCTTCACGTCACCCCGTAGTGCGACCCAGCCATCAGCATCACCATGCGCTGCGTGTGAGGTCACTTAGCGAGTCGACACCCGACTGCTGGCCATATATCGTGTCAATCGGTGTGTCGACCGTCGGCCCAGAGTCTGTTAATCACAGCACACATTATGTCGACCGGCGTGTCACCGGAGCCTAATGAGGCTACGATCGAGTCATCGGACCGACTACGGGCGGCAGCGGCGGCAGAGGACTGAAATCGGCGCTGGGTGGGGGAAAAGCAGAAACCAGCGGCGAATGGCGGCAAGGGTGGGCTAGAACAAAGACAAGCACTGCATGGACAGTGGTAGATGGAGCGGGCCAGGGCAGAGACCAGCGCTGAGCGGTCAGGATGATTAAGAAACTGAGGCTAGATCGAGCAGCAGAGCAGACGTCAGCGCTGAACTGCGATAGCGATGGCAACGGAATAGGATTGAAACTGCAGTTACTGTAGGATAGCCGACAGAAGCCAGTGCTGGGCTGAGAGAGACGGCAAGAAAACCAGCGCTAGACGGCAGCTTCGATGGCGTTGTGCAAAAGTCAAACCAGTGGCTGCAATGTGCCACAGCAATGGCCGGTGAAGAATGTGGTGCTACACCCGGTCGGTACGCATATTATATCGGTCAGATCTCTTATCTGCGCATAGAGTTCTTCAGGGACTGGATGAAAATAAGGTGAGACCGCAGTAAAGCTTAGTGCTCACAGGCTTTTTCATGAAATCAAATTGTTCAGTACCTAATTTAGATTACGCACAGTCAATTAGTCTGATCTCACGTTTGATGTTTCTGAAAAAGATATAATGGCAGAAGGCCAGTTTCAGAAATGTAATGCGAGATATCCACAATGATTATTGCCAGCTTGCGCTCGTTCATGTGAAACGCACAAACACGTAATCTTTACAACTTGCATCTGCTGAAACTGCGACCTCAATCTTATCTCAATGTTTATCAATTCACTTTGTAGGCTCCCTTCATCTTATCTCCATGCACATTTCATCAGAACACGTTATCTTCGTCGCAGGCCATCAGCCTACAAAACCAAACACATTTACAGCTCTTCAGCGCAGTGCCGACGTTCGCATCATTACAGAACTGCGACATCGCCCGTTGAGCTATGGATAATAGGCGCGCTACATTACGTTAACGGTTCATCAGTCGCCGCAAATGTCACAGCAGATCACTGGGAACAATGTCAGGAGTCGGACGCAGTCCTGGCTCTGCGGCTCGAGTCGCCAGCCTTGACATGGGGGAGTGGATTCTTGGACCCGCTCCAGGCCAGCCGGAGACCAGCGTCCACTCTCAGGGAGATGGCACACCGCTCTCGGTAGCGATACGGTAGCTGGCGGAGCATGTACGGTACGCCCTCTCACCAACACGTGCATGGCCGTACCCCCCGCCCGTCGGCCCGTTGGGCCCGGTGCACGAATGAGCTGGCACCGCTCCGTAGCAAAGGGCGGCGTCGGCGTCGGCGGCTACCGTTTGTCCCGAAACTGGCAGTGCAGTAGCGTGCAATGTATTTTGAGCACAACATATTATAGTCACAGTCAGTTGGGATGGGTGGGAGCCGACCGCAAGGCGCCAGTGAGCCGACAGCCGGAGGCAAAGGAGCCGGCAGCGAGAAGCAAGGGTGAAGAAGCAAGCAGAACAAAAGGAGCAAGGATATCAGGGTATCAAGTAACAGGATTAGGAAGTATGCGAACAGATAGTAAGGCTCTGGGAAGGCGAGCTTCAATACGCGTGGAACACAGCACTGTGTAATGTGCATGAGATCATGAAGTGGGAACCCATGGCAAAGGAACGGGCAGGCCAGCGAGGCCAGCCAGCGTAGATGGGACGGAAGGGTGAGGGCTGGCTGGACGATAAGAATCAGGAAGCATTCCTTCATAACGGAACAATCAGTATGGAGAAGGGACAATGGAAGTGAGTATACAATAACCGAAGCAGAAGACAGATAGCGGGACCGGTAAACCAAGAACCGATGATGGGGAACAACAGAAAGAAACAACAGCAGAGAAGAGAACAGGCAGCTGCGCGCTGGCCGACGGGGAATACAGCGAATGATGAATGAACAGTGAACAGGGCAGGGAACAGCCAGCAATGGGGAGTAGCGGGGAGTAACAGAGCCAGGTTATACTGCTGACGGATGGAACACAACCGTTGACGGCTGACCGAATTGACGAGTGATGGGTGACTGTTGACGGGTGATGGGTGACGAGTGACGGGTGCAGCGGCCCGTGGCATGTAGCCCGCCCCACATCCGACTGAGCCACGGGACAGCCGCATGCCTCATGTCACGCTTTGTCCGAATAAAATGTGCATTGTGCGCTCCTACAGAACTGGGAATAAGCGTTGTATTACCGCATCTAAAATGTGAGGCGGACTCGGTGGCAAATAATAATTATGTACTTGCAAGATAATCTGAGGACCAAACAATGTTTTGAGCACCCTTGCTGTCTGCAGACTACCAACAGCATTACCTATTTGTCGCGTTGTTGGGGAAACTAAATATAGGCAACTATGCAGACCATCACCTACACATAAAATAATACGGCTGTAATTATATGCAATCAGCATACATGTAACCACTTCCGAATGCCCTTCATAAGCATTTTTTTTTTCAACTGGCCAAGATCTAGTCGCAGTGCAACTCAACAGAGGTACGCTACTCTTTGGCACTCTGCGATTATATGTAACATAAATGTCTCGTTAAAATATATTTATGCATTTAAACTAGCTAATTGGAATCATAATTTGAATTTGCATCCGCCAGTGAGTGTCCAATTCAAACATGTAATTGTATCTACTGTTATTTAAATGGCAGGGACACACGTCATCCGCTTTCTAATTAGTGTTATAGTCTAGTTAGTATAATGATTCATGTGCACTAATGAGTTCACATTCACATGAGTGCATCTTTAAATAATATATTTCTTACGTTTTCACTTAATTAATTACGCACTTGTATAACAAATATCAATAAATGCATACACAGGTGTATGCGTTGTGATGTCTATTTTGACAGCAGAGTTTATCAGCGCTCATGACACAGCTCCCGCGGCCCGTTTCCACCGCCCAGCAGTCTCTCACCTTCTCCTCCATGCCATGGCGGGCGGGGGCGGGGGCGGGGGCGGGGACGACCGACGCGTCGGGCGAGGGCCGGCCGCCGGAGCCGGTAGCCGTCGCCGGCGCCGGATAGTACGGAGCGTGGAACGGCTGATACATGGCCACGGCGCAGCTCATGGTCAGCACATGAGCCCGCGACTGGCAGCGGGCGGCGGCGGCGGCGGCGGCGACACTCACAATCACCACCGGGCACTGAGGAACTCCGCTCACCGCTTGGTGGTCTGTCCGCCACAGAAACCTCACTCTACCTCTCACAGTCCGGCGTGCACCACTCACAGTGCGGTCTCCAACACCGGGTGTCAGCGTCCGCTCAGCGTCACGGGCGCAGCTCGTCACGCGCACCGTCACCGTCCGTCACCAGCGTCCGGTCGCGACTGCACGGCACTCCTGCCGTCACTGAAACCCGCGCCGCTCTGCGACTGACTGCGACTGACTGCGGCGGCGGCGGCGGCGGCGGCGGGCAGGCTCAATCAGAGGCGGCCGCGAGGTGGACACTGTCCAGCCATGGCGGCGCGCCGGCCGGCCGCTCACCTGGCGGGGCGGGCGCTGCTTAGGCTCCGCCCAGGAGGCGGAGCGGGCGGCGCACACAATGGGCAGCCGCCAACGACAATCGATTGGTGGATGAGCGTGGGGCGAGCGAGGGGCGGCCGGGGGCGGCGCGCTGCTGGCTACCCGGCGGTCGATGGGAGCGAGCAGACGGGAGGTGGCCGGGTGGTGGTATCTTCTGGTTGCCCCATGCTGTGCAACAGGCTCGACATAGGATGGATATGAAGTTATGATACCAAAAATAGAGTGCAATAGAAGCAGTAGCTATATAAGGAGCGGGGAGCACCACAGTCGGCTGGAACAACATTGGCCCTAAGAAAAGTCAGCAACCAAACTAAACACCGATTGATCTTGCAAGTCAATTACAGCTTGTGGAGATGGATCAGCTGGAAGCCAAGGAACGCAAAAGTAGCGCATTCTGGGACGGGGACATCATCGTCCGGCTAATATAACCGGGGGTAAAATCCACTCCTTCGAAAGTTATGGAAATGCCCTGGTAAATACTGCTGAAGCTGACGTGTCCCTCGAATTGCTGCAATCAGGGATAACAGAATATACATTATACAGTTTAGAAGAATGCTCATCATTCAACTACTCGGTATCAAACTTTATACCTAAAAACGCAGGCACAGCATCACTGGCTGCTTATAAAATAATCATGCTTCGATGATAGTTAAATTGCAGGGTAATCTGAGGTAAGACGCACCCAAGTAATTAGAAGGCCTTTTGATGTGGTACTTACTTGCCAGTTACAAATAATAATAAAACAATGCATTTTTAAAGCGTTTGTTTACTCGTAGCAAAAACAAAAAGTACCTACTCCCAAACAACGAATGAAAAAGGAGCACGCTAGCGGTTGTGCTGTTGGTATCTTATAACCATCCAACTCATGGTAAAACCGCCGCGGTGGCGGAGGAAACCTTTTGGCTCTTTCAGTTTCTTTTCACACAAACATCGCGAAACTAAAAATGATCGCAGAGCTGTGATTTTGTCATCATCGTGCCGCCAAATGATACTATTTCTTTATCTTTATGAGAAAGATCATCGTGAATGTTGTCCATATGTCAAATTCATTTATTCAGATCAAAGTCGCTCAGGCTACAAAGCTGGTCGAGGGAGATCATGTCACTCGATTAGACAGCTCCCTCTATTAGTGTCTTTTTTGACTCGCTAACTAATTTTTTTCGGGTGTTATTGACGGAAAAGTCCGCTGACTTCAAACGACCTTTAAAGGTAGTGTGCCAGCTTTCCTGCACCATATGGAGTTAATGACCCGGATAAGGAGAACCGGATTTTTAGAACTCATCCATACCTTCAAAACTCATGGAAACGTCTTAAATTCTTCAAATTTTGAGTACCCAAGTGCAAAATTCGCCCCGACGGGTTGTCGGTCGTACCCCAACCACATTTCACACCACTATGAACAATAAATGCACACACTAAAATCGCTATTACCGATAGGCTCATCCAATCAAGTTCCGATAAACCCGTTCATCATCATCTCCTGCGGTTTCGAACACGCCTGTTAGCCCGCGCCCAGGTGGGGTCTGTTTATAACGCGACCTGGTGGGGGGCTATTTTTTGCCCCCCCCCCCTCGTATCTCCGAAACTACTGGACGGATCCGCGAAATTCAAACGGTGTTCGAAAGGTCTGTCAAATTTGTCTAGGGAAACCAAATTTAATTGACCCCGGGGTCACCAATGACGTCACAGGTCAGGTCAAAGATGAAATGTTTCACCGTTCACGGGTCATCTAGGGAATGCGCTATAACTTCGAAGAAAACGCATTTCGTCGAGAATCAGCGATAGGGCGTCAGTTGCCTAGTACATATGTTGCTATAAGAGGTCACTGACATTACCAGGTCAGGTCACAGGTCAGGTCACCAAGGGTCACAGGTCAGGTCACATGAACCTAGCTTTAGGTACTAAGGTTGTGCGATGCATGTTTTATGGCCAATTTTTCATTTCCAACTCAATGGTGTTGGTTATAAGACTATCAGGTACGGCTTAGGTCACTTTCTGGTGAAGGTCAGGTCAAGGTCAGGTCAAAAAAGGTCAAAATTTTTAAAGTTGATAGTTTTGCATAAAATGGGTATTGATTCGATGCAGCTCGTCACGGGGAGTCTAATGGTGGTCTTTGTTTTGCGCTACGGGGTCTAGAATTGCTAAAAATGGAGTTTCAAAATTTGACGTCATCAATTTTGAACAGTTTTTTCGCTATAACTTCGCCTAAAAAGAGGTATCAATCTCAAATTTGGTATGTGGATAGAAGGTGGTAAGGACTATCACATATATTCTGGTTTTTGCGAAATTCAAAAAACTTTTTGGAATTTTCGGCTATTATATTCAAAAACCTATTTTTTGATTTTTGGGGGTCAAAATCCAAAAATTTCAAAAATCCGAGATAACGGTTTTGTAGCCCTGTCAATTCTACAGCTTTTATGTTTTATCGTTTTTCTGTATTTGCAAAGCTATAGGCCTGACAGCTCTTCCCGCGAAACACTTTTTTGGGTCGAAAACGGCAGAGCATGACGTCACTCTGACGTCATTTCCGGCCAACCTATCATAGCCTTTGGAAAAAGTTTTGGTCACAATGTGTAAAAGTGATGTCCGGGAGGGTACTGAAAGTTTGGTGACGATCGGCGCAGCGGTTCTGGAGATATATCGAGAAGTCTGGAGGGGGGGGGGGGGGCAAAAAATAGCCCCCCACCAGGGCGCGGGTTAGGTGGCTTCTGATGCTCGTCGAGGTTGGAATTTCCAAATACGCTGCTCATACTTTGTGGTGCGGTGGTGGTGCGTCGGGCCGCGCGCTCTGACTTCGGCCAAGAAAAATGCGTCAGCTGATCATTGTCATTTCTGCCACTTTCGTGTGGTGAAATGGGGTCATAATTTAAGAGACGGCTGTTTCATATCAATTATTTTACATAAAATAATATTTCAAACCATAAATTAATGTTCGACAGCCAAATTAAAGAAACAATACCAATGCAGGCTTACAGTTTAAATTCGACATTGTGTTATCTACGATTAGTCAGCTGATAACTCATTCCCGTACGTCGTAACTCTATAATGACCTTTGCTTATTGTCACATGTGCACCGCATTCGCGATTGTTGCCGACGCCTGTTTGCAGGTCAGCCCACTACAGTTGTTATAGGGGAGAGTGGGGAAAGATGCCCAGGGTTTTACTATGTCATATATTATTCGAAAATGACGACCGGAAAGCAAAAACTTGGAGTTTCAACGGAAGCCGACATCATTTTTCTCCAAAAATATCACACTTTCGTGCCTGAAATATGATAACTTTTTTTGCTATTAAGCATTTCCCTGAAGAAGTGAAAGGGGGCATCTTACCCCACAGGGTGGGAAAGACGCCCCCTGGCGTTGGGTAAGATGCCCACTGCACTATAAGTGACATAAATGGGCACGTGAATCGCCTGAACGAATCAGCAGTCCCTTCGAGCCTGCAGTAGACACCAAACGTCATCGTAAGGGCCCTCAAAAGTAGTCGTAAGGGGTTTCAGAGGTCATCGTTAGGGCCATCATAGTCCAGCGCGGCCAAACAAGCCTCCGTGGTGGCATTCGGAGACCACTGTGGGGCCCTTGTAGGTCTTCATGATGCTTGAGGGTCCTCGAGCCCATCGTGCGGACCCCAGATGCCAGCGCGGCCCGTGGAGCCAACGTGGGAGCCCTCAAAGGATGTCGTGAGGGGCCCACAGAGGCCGTCGTGAGGGCTCTCAGAGTCAGATGCCGCCCAAAAAGTCGTTGTATGGGCCGAGAGATCGGCATGGGGAGCACCCGACCGTACTGGACTCTCAATAGTCCCAGATCGGCTTTTGTCTCTAATCACAAGTATGTAATAAATGATTTGACGGGATGCTTGAAGGACAGCCTACGAATTTAGGGGGGCGTCTTTCCCCATCAGGACAGGGGGCATCTTACCCCAAGGTACCGAAGTAACATTAAATCAGTACAATTTGTTAGCCATAAAACTACACCCTGAAATAAACTCTTTGGGACACAGTACACGCATGTTAATGTATCACGACTATAGCAAGGGACGCAAAAATTATCTACCTTCTTTGATATTTACAATGTTTTGACACCAAAATATTTTTTGAAAGCAGCAAACAAAAAACATGCAATCACCAGCCAGCCGTTGCCCAACTGAGCTTCGCAAATTTTTGTGCAGTTAACAAGGCAGGCTTCCGCTTTACGCTAAGAACATTAATTTCCAGGTTCGATTCTTTGTTTCACCGCTAGAGGGGGTGGGGCGTCTTTCCCACCCTGGGCATCTTACCCCACTCTCCCCTACATATCGAGAAACCGATAAACTTTTAGGCGAAAAAAGCACTATTTCAGGCCCATTTTTGATTTTTTTGCGATATTAGGTAAAAACAGAAGCTTCTTATCCTAGGAAAAATAAAATGGGAAATCTTTGAAAGGTGGCACACTACCTTTAACCTAAATATACCTAATGGGAAATAAATTGATTATTAACATAGCACAAATGTATTACTTTAGCTCTTAAAAAAGATCGAAACACAGAATATAGGAGACTTATTATGTGTTTCGGTCTTTTTTAAGTGTTCAAATAGTGCAATCGTGCCATTTTCATGATTAATTTCTTAGACATGAATACATTAGACATTAATACGTTAGTCATTAATTAACACATTTCTTAAACATTAATACATGAGACCTTTCACCTTACTGACGTTATGCTCGCATATGACGGCAATCGCCAATCGGCATGCGAGGTCCATTGCTAAGTACGGAACCTAATGTTCAGACCTTGCAAGCAGGGTTCAAATGGATGTAAAATTTTATACATACCAAAGAATACGGGCACAAAATTACGATTACATGTACCTGAGAGTTATCTCAGATCATGTCATAATGGGCCCTGTTAGTGAGAGTGGTATGATCCTCCGCTTGTCAGTTCCGCGAGAAGCCTTTTTAAAACAGTATCGAACGAGACATCTCCCAATGCGTTTCTATGGTCCGTTTCCCCGCTTCCTCGTTCCTCCGTTGCTGACTGGTAGTTGACCCAGTTGGTACGTTAAGCGATTGATTTAAGTACTACTTTTTGTGGCAGCGGAATAACAAATTTTTTTCTGAAAGGCTAATCTGAGCGCCATTTTTCTTCCGCTATGCCGCTGGCCTTTGGCAGTCCAGCTCGTCGAAACCGGGTATGTTCCTTACTCCAGCTGCCGCTCGGTCCCTCGTTCCAGCCCGCCGGTCCCTCTCCCAAGTCCGCCAGTCACTCGCTCCAACCGGCATGTCCCTCGTATATACCACTACCAGCCCGAGGGCGCTGCAGCATTAGTTGGCGGCTCGCTGGAGAGCCAACTCAACTCATCGAAACAGACTGACTTCGTAGGTTTGCTGGCGGCCTGCTGTCTCGACGGACTTAGTTGGTGACCTGCTGTTTTGGCGATTTAATTAGTGTCTGTCTCGGTATGATACATGTGTAAAATGGGAAAAACGTGATTTTATTGTCGGTGATAAGAGTACCGCAGTGATCTGTAAATTGTGCCTGGTTCATTGGTATGCTACTTATTCGTTTGGCTTCAAAACATTGTGCGCTCCCCAAAGGCAACTTTTCCCTCCCGTTTCAAGAGGAGTCATACAGAGGCGTAGCCAGCGTGAGGTCAGAGGGTCATTTGACATCTTTCATGGGCCTGCTGTAGTCAAGCAAGACTGCGAACTTCCTTACACTAATACAAAGGATCGGAATGACGAGGAACGTCTCACGCTTTGTAGGAACGGAATAACGTGTTGCAAACTTAACCCGCGAGTTGCTGGGGGGGGGGGCGTTAAACGCCCCCACTTTTTTCGCCGGGCCATAGCATAAAAACGGCGCGCCGTAGGCGCGCCAAATTTTGGGTACCTGTAGGGAATTGATTGAAGTTTATTGTGACAAAGTTTCAAAAAAATCGGTCGGAAAATTTTTGAGATATCGAGGTTTTAGTGACGTCATGATTTCTGAGTTTTCGACCAAAAACGGCATATGTTCAAAAAATCATATAAAATCACAGAATAGACATACAGACATGCCGTAAGCGCCATTAGACTGCCAATACCATGAACAATCAGATGGCTATCTTCGATTATTGATTATCGTTCCGCATTTTCCAAAATCTTGAACTGAATCTTGGCAATTTCTCGTGACTACTTCACGACCATGATACATGCATTTCTTAAATTGAACTTTTTGAGCCAAACACGTACACATATGATAAAATGAATGTCACCATCGTGCTCTACGCCCCAAATTACCCATAAAACATGTGTCACAGGCTGCGAATATCAGTTTTTATTTTCGGGGATATGTGCCTGCCCGGTTGACCTGACCTTGACCCTGACTATGCTTGACTGACCCCTGCATGGAGCTGACACTGTTGTAGGCCTTATATGATGGATTGTGCACCGTTTTGACAGAGTTTATGACGAGAGGCGCCCATTGCGAAGTCCTGAAGTCCATGCTACTGAAAGCCCGATTTCAGGTGTTTGACCTGACCTTGACCTGACCTGTGACCTCAAAATTCAACTTTAAAGTACTCATCTGAAGCGTCTCGTCGCGTTCTTTCGTTTGCCGCCTCGTGCGTTTCGCTGCGCCTATTGGTTCTCGAGTTATCGGCTGGGGGCGTTTAACGCCCCCCCCCCCCCCAGCAAACGGTGGGTGGCGAAATACCCCAGCAACTGCCGGGTTAAAGTTGTGTGGAACGGTGTCCGCCTATGCCGGTTCCACAGAAGCAGTTTAAATTTCCAGACTTTGTTATAGTGAGGTCATGTGACCGACCCCAGACGACCCTGACGAAAGCTATGCATGCTCTGATGACTCGGCCGGGTGTTTTTTATCATTCCGGTGCTTTATTTCTGCGCATTAGGGATCCCATGACACTGAGGACGTTGCGAAGTTGCAATGTTTTTGAGGGGAGCATTCATTCTGGCCAGGGTTCATAATGTCCAGGGTACGCTATGCCCAGTGTCAAAATGGCCAGTGCCTTGAATGGGCCAGAGTTCATAATGTCCAGGGATTGCATGGTCCAAATGTGGCCAACTGGCTGCAGATAGGGTATATTCAAAGAGGCCAGGGTTCATAATGTCCAGGGCACGATGTGTCCAGTGTTCAAAATGGCCAGGGTTCATAATGTCCATGGCACGATGTGTCCAGTACCCGAAATGGCCAGGGTTCATAATGTCCAGGGCACGATGTGTCCAGTGTTCAAAATGGCCAATGCCTTGAATGGGCCAGAGTTCATAATGTCCAGGGATTACATTGTCACTGAAAGTGACGTCATTTTGTAAAAAAAAAACACGGAATCAGCTCAATGCAAAGCAGTGCAGTGCCGAAGGCAATGCCTTAGGAGAGATTACAGGCAATAGTAAATCAAATATTTTTAGGTTAAGTGGTTATGTATCTGGCTTCAGGCCGAAGGCCTGAAGCCTGATGCATAACCACTTAACCTAAAAATATTTGATTTACTATTGCTTGCAATCTATTCATGCGAGACACTATGTCCTTATCCCTGGTAGGCAAACATCATTACCTTAGGTTAGGTTAGGTTAGGTTAGGTTAGGTTAGGTTTGGTTTGGTTGGGTTGGGTTGACTATGTAATCCCTGGACACTATGAACTCTGGCCCATTCAAGGCACTGGCCATTTTGAACACTGGACACATCGTGCCCTGGACATTATGAACCCTGGCCATTTCGAACACTGGACACATCGTGCCCTGGACATTATGAACCCTGGCCATTTTGAACACTGGAAGCATCGTGCCCTGGACATTATGAACCCTGGCCTCTTTGAATTTACCCTATCTGCAGCCAGTTGGCCACTTTTGGACCATGTAATCCCTGGACAATGTGAACACTGGCCAATTCAAGGCACTGGCCAATTCGAGCACTGGACACATTGTGCCCTGGACATTATGAACCCTGGCCTAAATAATACGCACCCGTTTTTGAACCGTGATGAGATTCACTCATGACAACATGTCATAAGGCTGACCTGACCTAACCCGCGCCCCACTGGGGGGGGGGGGCTATTTATAGCCCCCCCTCCCGTTTTTCAGCAATAACTTCCAAACCGCTTGACGGATCGACGCCAAACTTTTAGCACCTTCGGCTGCATCAATTTGACACCTTGTGTTAAAATTTGAACTTCGTAGCTACCATAGGTCGGCCGGAAATGACGTCAGAGTGACGTCATGTTCGTCCGATTTCGACGCAAAACAATGAACCACGGCAATCGCTCCCAAGAGCTCAGTTTTTAAGCTAGATCCAATTTCTTTGCATGAATGGACCCAGAATTGACCGCGCTATCAAACTGCTATCTCGGATTTTCAAAATTTTGAAAATTTCGAAAATTTTATATAATAATATTCAAAATTTATATTTTTATATGTTTTTCAAAAAGTTTTTGACTTTTCGAAAAAAAAAACGGAATATATGTGACAGAACGCATGATTATGACTAACTCTAGCAAGTTGTAGCTAAATATCTTCAAAAATGGCCAAGTTATACGCATTATTGCAAGAAATTCACAATTATTAATTTTTCAAATCAATTTTTCAGTACGTATTTGACATCGTACACCAATATAAATGGCACCATCGTGTTCCTGAGCTCAAACTGCATCCAATAGACACCTTTTTTGTTGAAAAATTTTAACTTCAAAATTTGACCTTTTTTGACCTGAAAGTGACCTGACCTAAGCTAAATTCGACTCAAAATGACCTCGAATGACACAGACGACATCAAATTCGAAATCTATGGCCTAAATGAACCATAAAACATGTGTCACGTGACCGACGCATGACATAATATTTCCGTGACCTGTGATGACCTGACCCTGACCTGAAAATCAAAGTACAAGTTTGGTACCATCAAGGTATCTAGAGCATCTGTTCACGAGTGTGGAAACCAAAAATGAGCCTGATCTGACTTGTAAGACGGCGGCCAGACCCCAAAATGTGAACAAGCCAAAATGCTAATAATTTTTACTTTGACCTGACCTGTGACGTCATCGGTGACCTCGAGGTCAATGAAATTAGGTTTCGCTCGACAGTTTTTCCGGGGCTATCAGACGCCGTTTGAATTTTGACGATCGGGCCAGTAGTTTCGGAGTTAAGAGGGGGGGCTATGAATAGCCCCCCCCCCCCCCCCAGTAGGGCGTGTTATACACAGACTCCAGTGGGGCGCGGGCTAACGCGTTTTCAGTTCCGCCTTTGCAAAGACCAAGCAAGTCAACTTTTAGCTCTCTTTCACCGAAACGTTCTGAGAAATCGCGAGAAACACGGCTGGACATGTATAAAGGCACCAGCCGTTAACCAGCCACCTCAATCGGCCGGCGAGGCTAAACCTGTCAACCGATGTTTGAATGTTTAGTATTTTCGTCCGAAAGTAGTTCAGTTCAATCGAATTGACTTGTGACGAAATGGTCATGACTTGACATTAGGCCATCGAAAGAAAAAGTCCGAAAAACATTCTTTATTCATCCCGTCATCCCAATCAATCGCTGAAAGTTTTAAAGTAAATAGCTTTTACGAGCCTGCGGAACTACGGCGCGGCGAGCACATGCCTTTTCTTTGAAGCGAGGTCATTTCTGATAAGACAGACGAGATTATCTGTGACCGGACCTGGTAAGTGGTGACAAGTGGAATTACCTCGTTCCGCAAGGTCCACGACAGGTGTGGTAAACGTGTACGATAAGGTGACGCATCTCGGTTCCGAGATACAGGTACGCGACTAACCCCGAAGAGGGAGATAAAACCACGGCGGGGTTAGACGTTTTACCTAAAGATTAGACCCCAGGTCAAAGTATAAAGGCCGGAATTACTGTTACATAAATTACATTAAATTACATTACTGGAAAAGTTAGCATGTATAGTCCATCCGTATTGTTATGTTAACCTCGATGTCCGATGATCGTACCGTGGCAGTGCCGCAGTAGTTGTTTCAACAACAACAACAACAAAAAATATAGTATCAAAAGCCACTTTTTGGCCTTACAAGACGATACATGGCCTCGATGATAACGTGGGATCAGGTTTACAATCGTCTGACACTAACCCTCGCCGGAAATATCGTTTTTCTAGTTACATACTAAGTGGGGGGGGGGGGAGGGTTGAGAGGCGGATACGAACCTCTTGCTGTCGTTTTGCCCATAATTGAATAATAGTCTCGCAAAAAAGACAAGCGTGTGCGCCGCTTGAGACGGAGCGATCGGTGCCCGATTATAAGGACAGGACTCAGGTCAACTGGTGACCTCTGAGGTCAGGTCAAGTACCCCAACGTACGGAATTGGCTTAGGTAGGTATCGCAAATAACCTTGCCAAAAGGGATCGAAGCGCCGCGATTTCGGCACCATCGCGTTCTTCATACTCAGGCGCGTCGAATGATACATATAATTTTGGTTGGATGAGATTAACTTAGAGAGTTGACTTCAGGTCAAGGTCAGGTCACAGCCACTCAGGTCACGAAGTTAGTCGAAAGATTTATGTATAGCATGTTATTCGATTCGAAAGGCCTTCCCGACTCCAGAGTCCATTGATACTTTAACAATCGCTAGCCCTGTTCAATCGGGAGGATCTTCTTATGAACTATAGTGACGTTATATGTAAATGACATCACGCAAGGTCAACGACGCAAAAGTGAAACATCGGACCTTGCAAGAAGTGCATGAAATCACAATTCCATCTGCTTGAAGCGGTTTAGCTCACCTTCAGCGCCAAAATAAGTTTTCATATTTCCCCCAATTGACTTGTAATGGCGAGGTCAAGTAACCGACCTGACCTTATATGATCCTTAGAAAAAAATATGAGATATACAGGTTGTGAGACCTCTGGAAAATACTAGGTCGTATAAGGTTCATCTTTCTGTGAAATCTTCTCCAGCAGACTGAGGGCGTTGCGAATTTGCAACAGGTTTGGACCGCTCAGTTATGACGTCATAGGTCAGTGACGTGACCTGAAAAATGCAGCTGGTGTCACGAAATCCTGCGTGAATCAATGGTGGCCAGGTTTCAGCTCTCTATCGTTAGTGTTCCGAGCAATCGCGAAAAAAGTAAGAGGCGGTTAAACCGCCCCTTACTTTTTACTTTTTTCTCTCACTCTCACTCGGCCGGCGAGGGTTAAAACATTCAACGGAAACCTATCGTGCCAGGTAGAGACAGAACAGAGCGTTCATAATGACATTTGTGTAAAACAGGCACAAGCTTCACTAGCTCACATTGCTTGTCCCGTGTTCCTTGCTAATGGAAAGCATTCGAAAAAAATGACCAGACTGTGAAGATACAACAGGGATTATTTGCATGTTCGAGGCCATACAGATATTCACAAAATGCACCCGTTTGACCTATTTCAAAGGTCATTCACAGTTAGATTCTGCTTTATAATATGACCTCGCCATCTTGACGTTTTTGCCTGACGGGGTTCGAACTGAAGTTCCAGTTAAATAACCAATTGATGTGCGACGTCACACGTCACATGACAGAAAACTGTAAAAGATTAATGCAATGTGGATGTTCCATCCGTTTTGGTTCGTGGGGTATGTCGCGCCTTGCCAACCTGATAAAGATTAAAAACCGACGAGCGGCGACCGGGGGACAGCGGCACAATCTGCTCGCTGACGTGAACCCAGCGCCATCTGCACTATGCGGGCAGTCGTGGTCTAGCCACCAGCCCCAGAGGCGCACATAGGGCGCTAAACGGCTTGCGCTACAACCGATACGGGCTAACCTATCAAGAAAAAAGAAAAAAAAAAACACTATCCAGCAAGCACGAATCGTCATGAATTTCTCGCCAGCCAAGCCAAGCCATCCTCGCGTCTCACCTCCACAAGCTCGCTATGCCCACATCACCATTTCCCGCTATCCCTCTTGTCTAAAACTCAACTATGTCGTGTGTTTTCGTGTATTTGCTCAGCAATAACAATTCTCTCTCCCGATTCGCGTCGCGGTCGGTGCGGCGCGGGGTGCGCGGGACGTGCACTATGACGATGACGTGTGTGACGCGCGAGTGACGTGAGGTGAAGGTGAGGCGCGCGCGGGTGATATGAGTGTGACGTGCAGCCAATCCACTGCCGCGTGACGTGACGTCATCCCGACGGCGTCACTGTCAACATGATCAGACTGGGAGTGGACGAACTGACAGCCCAATCACAAGCCGTGGCCGTGAGTGAGACAAAATCGCCAGGCAGCAATAAATAACCATGCAAAAGCGACAAATCTCTGCATCCTATTGCTACACAACAGGGAATCTCAAAACGTCATCTAAGGTAAGTGGAATAAAACAAGAGCGACTGGAATTGTCGTTTCGGCTCTACAAAATGACAAGGGCAAGACGGCTCAAGCACAGCCACAGGGGCACATAGGAGGGAATATCGTAGAAGGACCGCATCAGCTGCCGCGAGTTCACAAGTCGAGACAAGCTGCCACTAGTGTGACGGAGTTGACACACAGTCGACCACAGATATGTTCGATAGGACGAGATCTTATGACAGATCACTCAGATATATGACGGACAGAGAAACGAGATGACATGTCGGACCTAGATACTGTCATGGAATGACAGATCTTCGGGTAAAAATGAGAACACATTGCGGCTAGTCCGGGCAGACAGAGACTGCCATTGCCGGCGGAACGGTGCTGCCGAGAGCTGCGAAATTACAACCGAGCCAAGTCGGCAGTCCAGTCGGTAGGGACCAAATCTCAAATGGAAGGGGTACACAAAACCAGATTCTCCGCAGCAATGCTTTCATACCGCATGATGAGACAACACTGCTAAAAACACGATCCCAAGACGGACAATAACTTAGAACCTGCTTTCAGTGCATCATAGTCCTACTCCGGTCAGAAACAGGAATCCCGACATCGACAAACAGTTCACCGCCGCATCAAACAGTGCACAGACCACGAAAAAGCATCGTAACAAAACGTATTACAGTATACTGACCACAGGCTGGCCCCGTTGTCTTAACCCGGGGATCCTCTCACACACTGCATCAGCGTCCGGATTGCGAGCGGCGTTGACGGTCCCACCGCTCACGGTTCTTGCAGTTCATACAAGGTCGCAGAGAACCACAAATCACTCAGTTGGACCATCTCATGACCGGAAAACTCATCACTCACACCCTAAAAAGTCAGTCACAGAAGAACTAATCCTGCAGTCTCCGTCCTGCATAGACAGTTGATGAGGTTCACTCCACTCTCACTCTCACTCATGACTCTCTGAAACTCCACAGCGGCGACTCAGGGCGCCGCCCGGCCGCCTGCCTTCAGTTCAATCTCTCGCTGTCTGCTGCTGCTTGTCGAGCGCTGATTGGGCGTTCCCGGCTCGCCCGACTCGACAGCGAACATCTTCATCTTCTCTTTGAATGAGAGCCGCTCAGGCAGCGGACTGCCGGCCGGCCGCTGGTGGCTGTTCTCCAACTGGGCCAGACGGCGAGTGCGAGGGTCCCTGGCGCGGGGAGGGGGGCGGGAAGATCAATAAAGATACACACAGGCTCAACAAATGTGATGTAGCGGTGTTCCACCTAAACATCGCACAGTCACCCAGGCATCAGACTGTCGCTGGTTGCTAGCACTCCACTGCTTTATCCTCATGAGCAGACGTCAAACCACCTAACTATGTCAAGCACGCGTATAATAGGACAGCCGATTAAGTCTCGCAGCACCCCTAAAGCCATCTCATTCACTTAGATAGCGGTGTGTTGTTGGGACTTTGGGAGTTTTCGGGCGGACTCGTGTAGGCTGTCAAACGCCCTCATCCATGTAGGAACCGTTAGTGTAACCCCATTCACTCACCTGTACACCTCCTGAGCGCCGATGACTCCCGGTGTGGACACCACGTTCAGCGTCACGGGCGGCTGCTCGGGCAGCCGCTCCGCCTCCGTCTCCTCCTCTGGCTGCGGTGACGGCGGTGACTCCGGCTCCGTAAACTGCACTCGGCGCGCGGCCGCTGGCTGACCGTTCTGCTGACCCGCCGGACTGCCGCCGCCCACCGCCGCCGCCATGATAGAATACGACACAGAGCGGACGGGCGGCGGCGGCGGCGGCGGGGTAGCCAGCACTGCGTCCAGCCGCTGGCCGGCCTGCTCCTGCGCCTGGCGCCGCTGCGCCTCCTGCAGGATGCGCCGCTCGGCCGCCTGCGCCTCCTCGAGCTCCTGCTGCATGCGCCGGATCTCCTGCTGGCGGGCGTCCAGCGCGGAGCCGGAACCGGAGCCGGGAGCGGAGCCGGTACCGCCGCCCGTGCTGCTGCCGCCGTCACTGGACGACAGCTGCGGGAAAGGAAGAGAAAGAATAGAAGGTTAGACCGTCAGGCCAAACACTTAGTCGAAAACAACTCTTAATGAATGATTATACCAACGCGCACAAATCTGACAAAGGGCAGAACGAAATAAATGATACCCAAACAAGGGTAGCGAGGAAGCTGCCAGTCAATAGTATTACCCACCCCTATAACCAGTCAGCTGCATGTTTTACACATTGCATGCGCATAGCAGCTTCGAACCGATATGACCTCTGCCACAAATAAGCACAGCGTTATGCAGTAACTGCCTCCAAAACGTCCCGTCTCGGTCTTCTCATCCAGTGTTGAGACGTCCACCCTCCCACACCCCACCCGTCTCCGCCCTCTCACCCCATTGATCCGTCCATTGACCCGGTCGGCCGGTGCCGGCGTGGGCCCCGGCGAGGAGACCTGAGGCTGCCAGTGCCTCTCCGGCGTCCCGCCGACTGTCGAGTGGCGCAGCAGGAGGTTGTTGGAGCTCGTGTTGTCCATCGGCAGGTAGCGCAGGTGGTCGTGCTCCGACACTGAGCGAGCCATCGCCATCTGGGAGAGAAAGGTAAGGGGAGGGATCAAGGGTGATCGTTGTGCCAAGGAACAACGCCAATGGCGAATATTCAGCTACCCTGGGATATATCACCTGTTTCAGCTCTTAGCCCGCCACCCTAAGCAACTGACATAAAACAAAAGTAGATCGCACCACAGCCAGCCGCGTGAACAACATAGCTCCTTGACCACATACTTCTAGTAACCAAACCCACCTGTGGTGGCGCCCCGGGCGGCTGGTACTGGTAGTGCACCAGCGGTGACACCGGCTCCGGCTGGTGCAGCGACGACTGGTGCTGGTGCCGCGGCGGCGTCTCCGGCAGCTGGTGCAGCGAGCCGTGGTGCTGGTGCCGCGGCGGTGTCTCCGGCAGCTGGTGGAGCGAGCCGTGGTGCTGGTGTCGGGCCGGCGAGGGCGGGTAGCGCAGGGACTGCTGTCCAGGCGGGGTCTCGGTGGGCGGGTGGCGGTACGGCGCGGTACCTCCTGCGGTACCTGCGGCGGTACCGGCCGGCTGGTACCGGTACTGGTGCAGGTTCTGCTCGGAGCGCGCCCGGCTCGGCCGTGGCGGGGTGACCAGTGCCGCCCCGGCGGCTGACAGTCCGGCGGGGGCGGCCGGTCGCGCGGGGCCCGCGCCGGACCGTACCGGGGACAGCTCGCCGCCGCCGCCGGCCGCAGCTGAAATAGAGGGTGTCGGATGGTCAGAGGCGCACAGCTGATACACAGCTGGGGGTCAGTGGGCCGCAAGTGGTATCAGCAGAAATCACTATCGGCTGAGACAAGCCCACATAAACTACGAAATAAGCTGAACAGGACACAATTATTAAGCAGAATAGTTAAGAATTCAAAAGTTCCTTTTCGAAAAGTCCGATAAGCAGGCAAATCATTTTACGGATATATTGACCAGATACTGACTCCCTAATGCACTGGTCATATTCAACACCGTGTAAATGTTGACCAAAGGGAAAACTCATGACTGTTCCATCGCAGCCGGTACTCACAGTTGAGCGAAGGCACCGACTTGGAAGCCTGTATCCTGGCCTGGTGGATGGCCGCCGGGTCCCTACTGCTGTCTCGAGGCCCGCCTGAAACACGGACAGACTTCGTCAGCACGGGGTAACGACAGCTGCAGCAGTCGAGGGTAGTCGTGCGAGGTAAAATCATAGAACAGAATCCGATAGGATAATATCTTTCGTTGCGTAGGCAGCTAGAACAGCGATTAATCGGGCTGATGGTAATGCCATTTTGATGCCAAACGACGAAGAGAATTTTACTCATTTTCTCGAGATGGCATGAATGAAACACACGAACAAAAGAAACACACAAGCTCGAATAAAAAAGTTATCCAAATTGAAACATCAAAAAGGTCGACACGAGGGAACAAGAAAAGGGCAACAGCAAATGCCAAGCGAGACGTTACAAGCTATTGTATGCAAAACGACAACTGATGACGGAGAATCGGAAAAATGAAGCAGAGAGTGACAAAATAAACAAACTAAACACACCAATTAAAACGTAGTGCTCATCTATCATCGCAGTCACATCAAATACAAAAGTAATAATTGCAGTCATTCCGTCTCAAAACAATGAAAAGCAGAACATACAGCGACTCTGCGAAATAAACATCAATCCGTCAAAAAAGACATGTGCAATGCAGGAAGATCTACGACATGGAACCGCGACTTAAACGTTCTTGGACCCCCAAATAAATCAACAAAACATTGCTGGCATGCCTCATTCCAACTGAAGCCCAGCCTAACGTCAACCACCCCTCACAACACAGACACAGAGAGGGCAGGGCAAATACATAGACACATTCATAAGGCAGAACGTGCAGTGCTGTCTCACTGAGTCGTCGGCCGTTCTTCAGTATTCCCCGTAGCGGCCGGTAGCGTCGGCGTGGCTCCGGGCTGCCGTCACTCTCGCTCAGTTCGGGGCACGAGCGGGCCAGACGGGCGCGCTGCAGACTGGCCGCGGCTCGCCGCCGGCCCGGCCGCCGCCGCCGCTCGCCAGGACTGGCAGAGGACGAGTCGGCCGCCCCCGGGCTGGCCGGTGGAGAGCCCGGCCGGGCGCCGTCCACTGGGCTGGCTGAGGTTAGAGCCGGGCTGGAGCTGCTGCCAACCAGCCGCTGCTGCCGCTCGTCATAGTGCCACGACGAGCTGGGACCGGCACCAGACGACTGGCGGGAGCTGGTATTGTTATATTGCTGTTCCTGGGAGCGAGTCTGACTGCTAGTGTTGTAGGAATCAATAGAGGCAGCAGACGGCTTGTAGTTGCAGTTCGTATCTGTCTGAGATTCGACTACCCGACTTGCATCCTGCTCGTATCCCTGTGTCGGATTTGACGTGGTGGCTCCAAACTGCTGCTCGCCTCCGCACTGGACAGAATTCTGCGACCCATACCGTGTCTTTGGCTGCTGTGGTTGCAGCAGCTGCTGCTGCTGGGATGTCGTAGGGTCACCACTACGATCTCGCACCTCCCCCGCTGACACCGGTCGGTTCAGTCCCTGAGGCACCGCATCACCACGCAGCTCCATGGCCGAGCGGGCTCCTTTCGCCGCCGGGAGCCGCGGACCGGCCGGGTACACCTCATCCCTCCTCTTGGACCGTGGCGGAGGCAGCTGGCCGCGCGGCGCCGGGCTGACGAACAACTCCGACACAGATCCATCCTCCGACTGACAGGTCACGCTCGTACACGGCTGCGAGGCTCGCCGGTCGGCGGTAGGGGACCGGAGACCTCCACGCGGTCTGCTCAGCCGTCCTCCAGCCACTGGTGAGGTCGGAGCCGCTGGGTACGAGAGTCGTCGTCCATTACGCCCCGCCCGGCCCGGTGAGAGGTCGCGCAGATCGTTCGGGTTGGTGAAAGGCGGCGGTGAGACGGGCAGGCCGACGAAACGGTCACAGCCGGCGTCCAGGCGACGGGAGTTGGGAGACGGAGAGCGGCCTGTGATGACGTAGGTGGAAATGACAGGGGCGCCGTTAGACGGGGATGTTGTGAGTCACATGGACATGTTAGTGTAAAAGCAAGCGATACAGATAGTCCCAACATTAGTATTGGCATCAGAGCAATTAGTCCATCCACCAAAGCACGCAAGAAGATACGAGCTGTTAGCTTCACATGCAATAGGCATGTGCCAGGAAAGATTAAATGTCAGCTGGCAATCCACCATTGTATTCTGCGCACAATACAAACCATCCCTAAAGCAAATTGACTGATCCACCCCTTTCATGTTTTCGCTCAGCTAAGACGAAGCCGCACCACCCTACCTCAAAATGGAGCCCGAGTTTCACCAATGCCCTTCACCATCATGCACCCAAGCCTCCTACCACCTCAGCCTTCACCCACCTCTGGTCATGACGGGCGATGGCTGAGAGAGCAGAGTGGTCAGCCCGTGGTAGGCGGCCGCCTGTTTGGCCACCAGCAGGTTCACCACGGGTCCGGTGCGGGTCATGTACTCGGCGGCCCTGGAAGAGAGGGGTGGGTACAGAAATCAACAACTCGTATGACGATCGGGATCCTGCAGCGTTCAGCACAGCCCATCACCAATCGTAAACATCATTGTTCTAGGCTGATTTAACACACCACACCAAAATCTACTACATTGCCTCACGCCAACCCTCCCCATAACTTACCCCTCTCCATCCAAACTCACAGGTCTTGTTGCGAAACTCAAGATCAGGATTTGTCCGCCCACCTAAGCCCTCCGAATAGCCCTCCCCCCCCCCCCACACACACACACCTCGCCCCGACTCACTGTTCCTGTGACACTCCGATCAGACTGTGTATGTCAGGTCTCCCCTTCCCTTCCCCGACTCACTGCTCAGTGTGACACGCCGATCAAGCTGTGTCCGTCCCTCTCGCCTTCCCCTTCCCACCAAACTCACTCTTCCTGTGACACTCCGATCAGGCTGTGTCCGTCTAAGCTTCCCCAACTCACTGTTCCTGTGAGACGCCAATCAAGCTGTGTCCGTCCACCTCACACAGCTGGTCGCCGGCCGACAGTCGCCCGTCCAGGTCTGCGGCGCCGCCTCGCACCACCGATTTGATGTAGATGCCAGGCCGGTCCATACCCGCTCCCTGCGCCATTAGAGGTAGGGTTAGAGCGTGATGCGACGGCAAACGATACTTGGAAGCCATGGATGTTAGCTTGTAGTTGACTGCCAGCTTTAATGACAAAAGTTTAGCAATTATTATCAGGAGACTGTGGGCGGCGACTTTATACTCATTAACAAGATTCTCTCATTCATCAATTTTAACTTTGTATACCAAGATGTGTCGCAGTATACACAAACGAGAAGACTACAAAACCTGCATCTCAAATAGCCAGCCAACAGCGGAAAATCATGTCGATCAACAATTGCAACGAGTTAGCAAATGCACGCCATCGAGCTCATGTCCTACGTCTGGCTCACAATATTCTTATACCAGCCGTCCTGTGCTCGTCGTGCCTTACCTTGGCCGCCACGATGCTGAGTCCCATGCCGGTGTTGGTCTTGTGCAGTCGCAGCTGTTGGATGACCGGCTGTTCGTTGCCAAACGGAGGGACGCTGGCCAGGGAGCGAACGGAGAGGGACGACTGGCTGCGACTGGTCTGCTGCTGCTGCTGCAATGAGGGGCATAAAGTGAGGGACTGAGGGGGATGACTGACCGCGACTGGTCTGCTGCTGCTATGGAAACTGGTCCGGGGGGGGGGGGGGCACCCGGACTACAGTGGTCATCGGCGTATGGAAAGGTCCGACTCGATCGTGGAACACGGAGGAATCAACACAGCGAAACGCAAGGTCAGACAGAGGAACGGTTGGGTTTTTATTCTGCCCCTAGAGACAGTAAATAGAATAATCCAATAAAAGCCAACGAATAATGGAAAAGACAACATAAAAAGCAAAAAGAGATTAGAATCACAATTCTTCCCTCCGTATTTCAGAGAAGGTGGAGCTTGAGCTTTGCATATGTATAGCCGTTTCATGTTAAACTGATAATACGGCAGAGAGAAGATATTCCGTCGTCGTACGAATTATTTTCGACTCAATGCTCAGTCCCACTTCTCATCAGCTCGACACGCAATACGACCGGGAGGGCCATCGACTGTTGCTGGGCAGGATGGTAGGCATTAGCAGGGCTTCATCGAACGGAGGAAGGTCGACCAAAATCGCTGCAGGATCGACCGTCCATCACTGCTCAGCGGTATCGATAGACCTAGAACAGTCATGTATTTCAATTATACATATCATTACTGAAAAATCAATTAAATGACATAAGTAATTCACATGGCAACTTTACCAGAAATACTTACTGCAACCAAGCTAAAAGGCATCAAGCTGAAGGCTACGTCGTAAACGACTTTCATTCACCTACCACTCTCTCTATTTCCCGTCACCGTGCGCCCACCTGCAGTTTGGTGAGGTCCTGGTCGGTCATGTAGATGGTCCAGTAACCCCAGCTGGTGGGCTGTTCGCTCATCCGAGCCAGGCCGGCGTGTTGCAGAGGCGCCAGGAACTCGGCCAGACCTGGGTATGGAGAGGGAATAATTATAGCCTGGTCAGGACATGTTATGTGGAACGGACGCGCAGGACACGACACATCGTCTTCAAACTGCCGCCGTAAGGGTTACAAAGGCCCAAACATTAGCATTGGGAACTGCCATAGCCCAGCCCGTGAAGGATCTCCAAAAAACTTGAGCAGTCACCAGCAAGAAACCGTTACGTTAGAAGACAACACTTACAACTGCTCCTCATTACAATAAGCATTAGATCATAGCAAATACTAACATAGCCATGGCTCAGTGAATTCCTCCATCTCATTCTATCAGCGCTATTACGAACGGCAAGCCACCGTCTGCACGTACCGTTGGGAATGCCTCGGACGATATCACACGAGTACCCCTCCTCAGCGACTCATCCCATCGCATTCTACCAACGCTTCTATGAGCAGTCAGACCTCTTTGCACACGTACCGTTGGGGATGCCTCGGACAATATCACACGAGTATCCGTCCTCGGGTAGGAGGAACGGCAGCTGCAGGTCTCTGTCCTCCTCGAGTCGGACCTGGCGGCCGTCCTGGCGCGCCAGCTCGTCCGAGGTGCCCTCCGCCATCTGAGAATGGGGGGGGGGGGGGGAGTAAGAAATTCTCTGTCATTCAAGGGTACGGTGGAGAGGTATTAGTCAGAAATGCACTCAGAAATGCTGAAGGGTAGTGGTAGTGTAAGAAGCGCCCTCCATGAGCTGAGGATGGGACAAGAGACAGAAGTATCGTTCAGAAATGCCCTTTGCCACCGGTGTAAAAGGTCGCCGGTGGAGATCACTCAGAAGTGTTATCCACGAGCTACAAAGGACGGTAAGTATTCTTTTTATTAAACACCACATCACACTTATCCCGAATAAAGCGAGAGATCAAATGATTCACGTTACAGGTATACAATTTGATCGCGATGGCAGCAGTCTTCAAGGTGACACAATACTCGTAGGTTGGTAATCAGCGCATACTCAACAACAATTAACAGTCGCCATGCATTGCTTCCACGGTCGTCTACCCAACTGGTCTATACACTATTACAGGATAATATGCGAACACTAACAAGCAAGGCGACTGTATGATGCTGCTAACTCATATCTTCTGACCCCTGCTCCTCCCGCCCTCTCTCTCTCTGCTCCTCCGCTTTATCTCTCTGCTCCTTCGCTCTATCTCTCTGCTCACGGCGCGCCTCTGCGGCCCGATCGCCAGAACGTGGCCCATCCCAACTAATTGGTTTCCTCCGAAGATTAAATTCATTCCTAATGGGCCGAGCTCTCGGCGAAATGGGCACATCACCCTATTGCAGTTCAACCGGCCGAGAGATTACATTGGGCCGCACCGTAACAGCATAGTGCCTCCTGCAATCAATCATGCCAACTGACTGAGAATAACAACAAAAAGGTGCCCGTTCGAGCTGTTCATCCTGGGCTAAAATGGTGTTTTTATTCCCCAAGCGAGGGGCGCTGTAGATCTTGAATGGCGTCAGTGCTAGAACCAAAATAGACCACCGGATTTCCAGAAATACTGCTGTAATATTGCTGCATTTATTATGCCAGTTCGTCCCGTCCCGACAGACCGCCTATAACACTTCGCACCTTCACAAAAGACCAGTGCTCATTACGAGTGTTCCCCACAGATGAGTGTCCATACTCTATTCTGAGTGTTCGCTGAAAGACGAGTAGGCACTCCAGTCCCTCAAAATTAGTTCCTGAGTGTTTCCTGACAGAGTGAGTGCTCACTACGGAGTGTTTACCACATACGAGTACTGAAGCTGAGTGCTCCTGAATGAAGATTGATCAGTCGGAATATTTTCTACGGAGAAATGCTCTCACTCTTAGTAATTGCTCACTTTGAGTGTCCTTCACGAAAGCCACCTGCCGCCAGTTTCGAGTCCAACACAATAAATTACCGCCCGGCGCCCACCCACTCCGCTCAGCTCGGCCCAGCTACACTCAACTCCCAGCCCAGCGAGACTCACCCGGACGATGTTTTCCACGAGGTCGGGCGATATGGCCGGCTCGTCGCGGGCCGGGCGATAGCGACTCAGTATCGCCCTGAGCTGCAGTGAGTTGAGTCGGTAGCACGAGCTGCTCACCACACTCAGTTCATCCACTGTGGCTTTCGGCGCCTGCGACAAGAGCACAAGCATACACAAATAGAGGGGTCTACAGACACGTACGCTAAACGTTTGCATTAACAATTATGGTAGGCAAATTATGCTTTAGGCTCAATCAACTGTGATATTATTAAGTGCCCAAGACCTTCATGTGCATACAGAATCAGATGCAATGATTTATGAACGAATTGTTGGCATCAATTGGCAATGAATGTCCGACATTGACCACCACATAAATGTGCATTGCACGATCCATTCCTAATAAAAGAACAAGTGGTGAGCCGATTGGAGCTATTTGAGTGCATATCACCCATATTATTATGTTGCAGCAAGTATTCTTATTTTAGCGCCAATATTGACGGGTGGAAGAGCGTTTGCTAGCGCAACGACACACGTATGTGCATCTACACACTTACGAATGAAGTTAATTACACCGCGGAAGTATCGATTTACAAGAGGCAGCGATGCCAATTTGTGTGAGCCCGATCAGCCTGGCTCCGATGCCCTTTCGACTTCGGGGAAGGTGGACATAAGAGTAGCATACGCCGACATACCGGAAGAAGTCGGCTGAATCAAACGCAAATGCCTGTACTGTGAGCACTAAGACGCGCCTAATAGTTTTGCTTTTCAATAAGACTGCTAATATTTTGCTATTCTCGGACTAAAATCACGTCACAACGTGGGAAATGAGATGCCTGTAAAGTACAACAGCCCTCTAACTCCCCCTGAAGCTCACCACTCATTCAATATCTCACAGTCAATAAATGAGCGGCCTGCACCACCCTGCCCAGGTGGCAGTCGGCGGCCAGCTCCTATCTCACCCCTCTGTCCCCTATCTAACCTCCCCTCTATGCATCTCACCGTCAGTAGATGAGCGGCCTGCACCACCCGGCCCAGGTGGCAGTCGGCCGCCAGCTCCAGCCCCTGGCGGTCGGCCCACAGCTCGATGCGACTCAGACGACGCTTCAAACGAACTCCCCATAGTCTGTGGACGTATACACCACTCGTCACTGGATGAAACACGCTTCAAACGCACTCCCCACAGCCTGTGGACAGATATGTGAAGTCAGTCACTGGAGGAAAACACGCTTCAACGCACTTTGCATAGCCTGTGGACGGAAGAAGCAGTCAGTCATTGGATGCAAATATTCAATGAATACATCTCATTGCTGAACTAAGCAGATATCATCACTACAAATGTAAAAGTAAAAAAAAAAACTCTGAAAACCAAGGCTCTAAAACATAAAAAAGCTAAAAACATACGCCTCAATTTCTTATTTCTCTCTGTTAGCTTAGCAAATGCCATCACGAGCAAAACAAAAGTGAGAGCCTCTTTTGGCAAGGCATCGCAGTCCCGGCTCGCGTCGATGTTGTTTTGGATCGTTTGACTCAATATAATTCACCACCCCACAGCCAATGGACCATAATACTCTTTTTCAGCCCATTACAGAGCCACAAAACAAGGTTACGCCTATAAAAGTCACAACACCAAACGGCATAACATTATAACTACTATTAACGCCGCACACACGACTGCTAGCTCGCCAATAACCGAGTTAGGAGCCACCCAATCCAGCCATTACCCAATTCCGGAGCACGGCGGTGCGCTAGGGACCCGACCAGCAGCGCAGAGCAGACGTGCCGCGCGACCGACGGCGCCGCCCCACGCCAGTCCCGGCCCACATCGGGGAATTGGGGGTCGGAGGCTATGAAATCAGGGTATTATCGGCTGCGTGCGGAGCCGCCGGGACAGGTTTAGCGTGAGAGCATTGGAGGTTAGCGAGCTGGCAGTGGTATGCACTATTGTCCCTAGCGTTATAAAGAATGACCAAATGATTCAGCTGGTGGCATGACGATTTAATCCCGCCCCGAGAATAGAGTCATACCGATCGAAGCGCACTGAGAAGTCGCTCGATCTACAGGCCACCCTGAACATAGCGGTATAATGAAACTTCCCACGCATGACTAACATTGCTGCAACTTTCCTAGACACACGAAAAGTGCTTGAAATGAAATGCCTTGAAACGTAGCTAATGTGAGAGGCCTTTTATGAAGTCAGTTTCTTGACTTTAGAACCATTATCATTGTCATACTGCCATACTGCCATGGTCTCTCACACAGCCTCTGGCTGTGGCGTGTGTTCCCGTTATGTTCCAGGTCCGCTCCCGTTCCCGCACAATGACCTGACCTCTGGTCGACCTTGGATCAATTCGGTGCCCTCGATCGAACCTGATCGTGGCCGCGCGCCCGCCGGCGAGCTGGACAAACAGTCGGTCTGCCCGACAAACAGGGTTCTCTGCGGTGAATAATTCGGAGACGAGACGGCTCGATACCGACCGACCGGCAGATTGGAGCTCGACCGCGACTAGCCGACCACGACCGATAGGAGCCTGCTAGCAGCCGACCGACCGGCCGACCACTGGCAGATTGGAGCTCGACCACGACCTAACGAACCACCGAACGACCGACCGACCGATCGGAGTCATACCGACCGTGGCCTGGCAGACCGACCGACCAGCCGACCGGCTGATCGCAGCTCAACCGGCTGACCTACCAAGGCCCGAGCGTGAGGCGGCGGTTCCCCTGAGTACATGGCAGACACGCTCAGCTGCCCCCGCACGTAGCGGCAGCAACACGTGACTGGGCCACCGCGCCAGTAAGTTCATAAGGTGGGAGGGAAATATTTGCAGTGGCTGTCATAACTCCGCTAACAAAATATCTGGCGACCGTCGTTCTTATTTAGCTTTTTTTTAATCATTTGAACGGCTCATTGGAGAACTGATACCAGTCTTTTTCAGTCAGAGGTTTTCAGTCTGACAAGGACGCTTACATACGTATTATGCAATACTATAACCAATACGTGCTAATACAGTTTTACTTTTTGATGCCTTCTCAAACGCTGATAGGGCGCTATCTGAAGTCTAACTCAGCTGCCTGCTACTTGGCATCCAAATGTAATGTGGAACATCATTTTGCACTTTGAGTCTATTCAGGCTGCACTGTGCTGTCTGCCTGAATTCGAAAGGTCCTCAATCCATACCTAATACCCATACTATTCTCCCGCTCCACAGCTCAACACTAGCTACCCTCCCAGGCACCATTCATCCCCAGTCTCTCTGTTCATATCCGCAGCGACGTCGACCGTCCACCAAGCCCACTTCGTATCGCGTCGCCGGGCCGTCCGGCCGGCCGGCGAGCCAAAGCGGCTTACCGCTGGTAAACCGATACGGCGGCTGGCTGCACGGCACTAGTGCGGCTTCCAAGTAGCGAGCTGGCCGGCGTGGCCGATGACAGGGACGGCAGGCAAGTGCACTTACAACTTTTTATGGTGATCTGATAAAATATGATAATATGATAGCACAAAAAACGATGCAAGTTGATGATATTCTTTACATTGAAGTAATTTTGCGAAATTATCAGCCTACACTGGGGTTGGAGTTACAAACTGAAGAAAATATCATCTGAAAGCATACACCGACCGACAGCTTCCCTATGCCTTTCCGGCGAGTGAGTGAATTCATCCAAGCATCCTGTGGTTAATCATGATTTGTGACGACGACTATCACTAAATGCCCTTTTCTCCTTACGCTCTTCCAGGCTTCCTTCCCACCTCATATTCACACCCTAACGCTGTCTCACGGCCCAAACGCAGTCACCCACCTGCTGCAGTAGTTGACCGGTCCGTTCGTCACTACCCGGTTAAACACGCTCATGTTGATGTAGTGGAAGAGCTGTGAGAACAGCTGGATGGTGAGAGCGGCGTTCACCCGACAGCGGCACAGCAGTGCCATCGTGTTACCCAGGATACTGAGTATCTGCAGACAAGGGGAAGAGATGTCAGCCACTAGGATACTGAGGATCCTGAGTATCAGCCGAAGGGGAAGGAGGCGTCAGCCACTAGGATACTGAGTATCTGCAGACTGGGAACACTAGGAAACCGATGTAAAACACTAGGACTAACACTAAGATGTCAAACACTAGGAAACCGAGTACCTGTCGAAGGGGGAGGAGCCGTCAAACACCGAGACGCATGGCGTAAGGCAGGGGAGCGGCTGCCGAGCTACTTTCATGAATAACAGCCGAACAGAACACTGGGAGGGTGATTGCCGCATTTGATTTATGACAGGAAAGCGAAGCAAGTCGGACGAGCGCGGAATAGGGAAGTTTTCCGGTGATACTCGTAAACAAAGTGAATGGCTATTTGCCTGACAGGTAAGTGAGAAATACGGCGCCGTGCTTTTGGTCGTTCAACGTAGGTAAGAGTAAGCTGGAAGCCCGGGTGCCAAGGGAGAATTCAAGGCTAATGTCTGCTCAAGGCATGCCTAGCTTTCAATGTTAACATGCTTAGCCGTGCTGATCAATGACCAATGACCTTAGCAACAGCCGTGGGCCCCAGGTGCGTTGATTTGGAAGCTGGGGACGCCCCAGAAGCTCAGGACTAATGCTCTTAGCGCTCTCATTGATCAACTGAATTCCATCGGGATCAGCCAGTAATCAATCATAGCTTCAGACAACAGCAGCTAGCTCGGACGTCTACATAGTTGGAGTCGTGTTAGTGACAGCCGAGGGTACAGAGTTAGGATATTCAATCACGGCTCGTCACCCCCTCCCATCCTCTCTCCCCGTCCTCCTCACCTCTGCCGTGGTTCCTTCCTCCTCATTGGCATCGTCTCTATCCTCCAGGAACAGGCTGATTGAGTTGACCAGCTCGCCCTGAACACACTCCACGAGATGCCTGGAAACAGAGAGGCGCGGGCCATGTCAACCCTAGCCGAGTGAACGGTAACAGAGTAGCACCCACCCGCGAGACTCCACGTCAAAACCAGCCACCCGCGGGGACCCAGCAACAGAGACAAAGCGTCAAACACAGCCCAGTAAAGACACACACACACTCCACCAAGTACCTGGCGACTGGGAGGGTCATCAGACACGTCAAGCGCAGTCGAAGGACACCGGGTTCCGACAACAGAACAACGCAACCGTGAAACTCCATGTCAAACTCAGTCTGACAATAAAATTCCCAAGGTACCTATCTAGCAGTGGCAAGAGAGGGACAACAGCCACGTCAAACCCAGCCCAGACACACCGGGTTCTCGACAACAGAACAGCTCGACCGTGGGAATGTGTCAAACTCAGTCTAACACAAACACATTACCACCAGTATAACGCCTTTTGGGGCGACTAACGGAGCGAGCGAGAGGGTGAGCCTTGCACGTGCGAAATTTCGAGGGGGTACCTCCAGCTGACTTGTGCACGGCACCCTACTAACCGGTCTCTAACGATGTGCCAAATTTGAGCACAATCGTCCCAGCCGTTCTCGAGATCTGGAAGCGGCACCCTGCACGTGCGCACGTGCAAAATGGGTCCCAACTGACTTTTGCACGGCACCCTACTAACCGGTCCCTAGCCATGTACCAAATTTGAGCGCCATCGGTCCAGCCGTTCTCGAGATCTGGAATCGACCCCTGCACGTGCGCACGTGCAGCAGCACCCCAACTCCGGCACATGGATATGCATTGCCTAGTGGGTGCCTACCTGCATGCCAACTTTCAGCGCAATCGGCCAAGTAGTTACCGAGATATTGCAACAATTACAAAAGTGACACCTCTTCGTTTTGCACGTGGCACATGCATAAGGGGTCACCCACATGCATCGGGAATAGTCCAATACTTGGTAGAAGGAATGAAGATACCCTACAAAAAGTACCGCATGTAAATCGGTCAAGTGGTTGCTGAGATATAAGCGTCGCAGAATCGTGACCACGGCCGGCCCCGGCCGGCTGGCCGCTCATACTCAGAAATTTCCGTTATTCTACGTAAGACTCCGCTCGCTTCGCTCGCTCCGTAACAAACCCAGCAACAGAGCAGCTTCGACTGAGCATTCGCATTCACCCCGCGTCAAGCCCAGCCGGGCCCTACCCCATCAGAAACCACACGAGCTCGAGCAGGCAACATGAAAGGGACGTTAAATGACGATCAGCGCGGTTCGTCCGTTCGCTGATAGCGCCGCAATTCTGGGGACGTGTTCAAAGGTTGTGTCTCACAGGAAAAGCGCCGGTCTACCGTCCGCTTATAGCATCAGGCAAAGACACACCGTCAGACCGAGACACCTGGGCCGGGAGGCCGCTGGTGGGCTCCGATCGATGCGTGCCAATACTCTAGACGAGTGGGCGCGGGATCGCATTGCAAGACATTCCGCTGAGGACATGCACGAATTGCTACGTGGGCCGTGTACTCGTAGAGAGAGGTTGTCTCAGCTTAACCCGCGCCCTGATGGGGGGGGGGCCATTTTGGCCCCCCCTGTGGTTTTTCTTAAATAGCGAGAAAACGGCGGCGCGCAGCGCCGCCAAATTTTGGGTACCTTACCGGACATCAATTTGACACCTTCACACAAAATTTCAAGTCACAGGTCACCTCAGGTCAAGAGTTATTGAGGTCAAACTGAGGTCATGTTAGAGTAAAAATGAGCAAAAAACATGACATCTTGAAACGCTCACCAATTCTACAGTTAACAAGCAATTTTAAAGTTCTGTATGTGGTTGTGTAGAGAAAAAACGGCGCTACAAAACTGCTATCTCGGATTTTCGAAATTTTGGGATTTTGACCCCCAAAAATAAAAAAAATGATTTTTTTTAGAAAAACTAAAAAAATCCATTTTTTCGAATTTCGAAAAAACCGGAATATATGTGATAGTCCCTGCGCTCTTCAATATACATACCAAATTTTAGATCGATACCTCTTTTTTTGGCCAAGTTATAGCGAAAAAACTGTTAAAAATTGATGACGTCAAATTTTTGAACTCAATTTTTAGCAATTCTAGACCTCGTAGCGCAAAACGGAGACCACCATTGAACTCCCCGTGACGAGCTGCATCGAATCGATACCCATTTTATGCAAAAATATCAACTTTGAAATTTGACCTAATTTGACCTGACCTTGACCTGACCTTGACCAAAACGTGACCTAAGCTGGCCCTAAAGTCTGTCTGACCCACATAATCGCATTTGTCATGTAAAATGGACCATAAAACATGTATCACACGACACTTTCATATTGTGACCCCCCAGTGACCTGACCTCTGTGACCTGACCTGGTATCAGTGACCTCAAATAGCAAAATATGTGTTTGAAGAACATTTTCCCATCGATGATTTTCAATGAAATGCATTTTACACGATTTTACAACGCATTTCTTGAAATGCCTGTAAACGGTGAAAATTCGACCTTTGACCTGACCTGTGACGTCATCGGTTTGACCGAGGTCAATGAAATTGGGTCACAAGGTAGTTCCCCGTTGGGGCTATCCAACACCGTTTACCGCTTGTCGCTATGTTGCGTGGTTCTCGAGATCTGAGGGGGGGGGGCAAAATGCCCCCCCCCCATCAGACCGCGTTGCTCGGCAGACCCCATCTGGGCGCGGGTTAAGGTGCTATTAAATATTTGATATACAGCACGGTTGCTTGGAGACGCCAACAAGACTGTACATACAGCGCACACTGAATCGTAAGCAAAGACAGAAAATACAGGTAAACAATATACCTTTGCAGCCGGAGATTTTAGCTAGAGGGAATCAACTACCGCTGAACCCATCTCACCACTGACTGGAATAACCATGACTCTTTCACTAATGTCATATGTCATAACACGAAACGTATGTCATAACACGAAACAGCCCCCTCCCGTCCGCCGGGCCGCCACTAACCTGAAGGCGGTCTGGGCACTCTCATAGTCTTTACTCGGGCCGTCACTGACTCACCTGAAGGCGGTCTGGACACTCTCCGCCAGGATATCCTGAGCCAGCACGCTGTATGGGCTGATGTGCCGGTCCTGTTTCAGAAAGTGCAGGTACTCAGAAGCGTTAGCCATCCAGAACGCCAGAGAGTTGGCGTCGTGCCGCCGCGTCTGAGGAAAACGGCGGGCACGTCAGCTGTTTGCAGTCAACAAAACACTTTACCAACTAAGTTCACTAACTTGCCCCAACCAACGGTAGAATAAGAAGCAGTTTTAATAATATAATCCACATACATTGGTAAGGTTAGTAATTACGATCTGTGGAAAATCGACTTCACATATTTCAAAGCGCTGTTAACAAAACGCCCTGGACCAGGATTCTTACCTTGCATCACATTCAATCACTTTACCTTCAACGCACATCGCAAACCTGTCGAAACATCTCCTCTGGACAAAAACCGAGAGAGCGCGGATTGATTGCCTGCCGCTAGCCGGACACAGACACTTGCGCAGAGCGTTTTTGTCCCGCTAAGGGTCTCGGTGATGGAGCCGTGCGCCGTCCCGGACGACGGACCGGCTGGCGACTGACGCAGCTCAGTCAGGCGCAGGGAATTGAGCTGGCGACCGGGGCTGGCTGGGGTGGTAGCCTGAGCTGGCCAGGATAGCTGGCCGGGGGAGAGAGCGGTCTGAGAGGACGGAATTGATGGAGACAGCCGGTTCCGGGTGGTTGGGATGAAGACGGGATAGAGAAGGAGACACCCGGGTGGAGACATGGCGGTGTTTGGTAAAGAACGCCGTGCAACGCCGTGCATCCCCAACGCCAGTTTAGTGATAGAAGCGAGCGCTTCAGCTAGATAGCCGAAACCCCATCGAAACGGGATAGCTTGGGTCGATTGAAACGAAATAAGAAAAGGATAGATAATGTAACTGATAGGAGACAATTGGAAACGAGAGAGAAAATACGACTGTGAAAGAAAATGGGATAAGCCGACCGGAAAGAAAAGGATTCGAGAACGGAAAATAAAGGAGAAAGAACGAAAGAGGAGCGAGTGGGTCTGGGTCTGGGTCTGGGTCTGGGTCTGGGTCTGGGTCACGGCCACCTGCCACCGAGCTGTTTCACAGATCACACGAAACCCATTGGCCGCCAGTGCGCCAATCGGAACCCACCTGAATGACGTCCTGGACCATGGCCGACACCTTGGCCAGCACCTCGGTCAGCTTGGTGGCCCGCTCGTCGGGCGTCAGCTCGCTCCGGTAGTGGGTGCTGGCGCGGAACCTGGCGGACACGGAGGGTGACGAGAAGTCGGTCAGACGCCGCGCGCACTCCTATATGCATACACGGAACATCCACCAGATATACGCACTCAAGATAGGTCGGTTCATAGCAATGCGCTGAATGACGGATAGCTCAAAGGTGGCCGTCTTCAGACACTTTGTCAGCCTACACATTCGTAGCATACGTCTTCATGCTCTTGTAGGATATGGTATGACAACCCATAGGTCATCAGCGACGCTCTCACCATGTCCTAGAGACTAGCACGTGTTTCACGAGCGCTGCCAACACAAGGTGAGTTTGATTCCATGATCCAGCACATGTCAATATCAGCAGTACCTTATTCACATGATTATATAGGGGATAATACACATTTATTGACACTGCCTTTGTTTGCCTTTAGCATTGTCACTATGCGGACGCCGACAGCGCTAATAGCACAATCAGCAAACCATCGAATCGTTCAAAGAGCAAGGCCCCAGAGAGACGCATGTACAAAACATTATGGAACACAATGAACGATAAGCTTGAAGTAAGGCGAACTGCCAGTGTATGAAAACAGTACTTTAAGAGTCGAATCTGGCGTTGAATAGAAACACGATAGCAGCTGTCTTGGTGAAAATGTAAGGCTTTCTATGGAGGATTCAAACAAGAAATATGTGGCACCATCCCAGCCAACAGCTCGACTGCGCGCTTCATGAGAGCGATGATAAACGACCATCCCGCGGCGGAAATGAAAGCGACGCGATCATCCCGATACCGCCTCCATTCCGCGCCCGGCCCAAATGAAATGTCCGGCCAACCGGCACCGCCAGAAATGCCGCCGCAATGGCACGGTCATTCGGCGACTCTGCAAATAACAGAGCGCCGGGACAATCAGGTAAATTGACGGCGGGGACCGGCTGCGACGGCACTGGCGCCGGGGGAATAATGAAGTGGAGCGCTCATATTGCACTGAACGGCCGCGGCCGGCCGTAACTAAACGAAACTGTCAACATGCAGCCAATACGGTAAACACCGTGGCGATAATTACAAACGATGCTGCTGGTACCGTCATTCAATACCTCAAAACACGCCGACTTCCACGAGTTAAAACTAAAATGCTGCAGATATAATATTCATCATCCCATAAAACAGCCCTCATTCCTGGAGAACTGTGCGAAAATGTCATGTGCTATAATATAGCTGCATTCTAAATCCCTCGTGCGTTGCGCAATTTGATTGGGCTTGTCCAATTGAATATTCCAACGCAATGCCGTCAGTAAGCTGACCTTCAAACGAATGTACGCAATACCTTGAATTATAGGTTCCTCTTGAAAGGCAAAATTGTGATCCGTGTGCAGCCTTGCGACCTATCTCCAGCCTCGTAACCCGTGTCCGGCCTGACACCTCTCATCCATCTTCGCTATAAAAAGTCGACCTTTGATGGAAGAGCGTACAGCACACTTCATTCTAACGTCACCTCCAAAGTCGCTGACGTCGAGCACCTCATAGACGGCGGACCTCCTGAAAGTGCCGACTTGAAGTGCGATTTAATTTCGCGGAGGCGACATTTTATAGCGGCCGTGGACGAAGTTAATACGGGCCCGTCCGGCCAGGAGAGGGCACGATGGCACTTCGCCGGCGAGATAGCGTCGCTGGACATGGCAGGAGTTTTAGCAGCGCAGCGCCAGCCAATGTCCAGTCGCGAAACGAAAACTCCAGTGTCCTAGAGCGGCGCGAGAGAAAAACGCTGTGATGCCAACAGTTTTGTTGTTTATCCTTCAACGAAACGAACGTGCGTGTCAGCAATTATAAACAAGAAGAAGATGGTTACTATTTTTTTTCGGTGTTTCTCCTTCTCAACATCAGCCGTAAGAGCTATAACACTACTTCCCTGGAACATCTTTGATAATTTTGTTATGACACTGCCGTTGCTTTTCGTCTGTCTTACCAGGAACAAATACTCCAAATCACACGACCGGCGCGTCATCCGTGGAAAACAGGCATCCTCTATCAGAACAGAAGTGGCGATCTAAGCGGCCGTCTGACAACCCATAAAAAACCCACTCTCGGACGTCTAGACGTCTGTGGAAATGACAACGTATCGCCACACGCCAGGGAGCGGTTCGCTCCGATCGGCAACTGATGGTGTTGTCACCGCTGTCGCATCAGTGGCTGAATCGGTTCGATTTGTTGGCGAATGCTCTCATTCAGGAAGGAGATAGCTTGTCAACATAGTCTTAAAAACGGAGTCGTGTTGTAACATATCTCGTCTGGATTGTTTGCACTCAACCAGACTGCTTTGACAATCCACACTGAAACACCGAATGGCGAAAGGCGGGACTATTCATATTGGCATTAGACAAGCTCCTCGTGAACAACAGTTGCTCAATTTTTAGGGTCTTATCCCGCAGGCTATGTGGTGGATAATATATGTATAGCAGCGCCGGTCAAGTCTTCCAACGCGAATGGCTATCCCTCAAATCGCTGTTGCATTTTGCATGTAAATTATTTATGCAGGACACTACGTAAGATGACTTTGTAAGAAGACTACGTAAGAACTAAGGACTATCGTTTACATTCCCACACCGATGGTTCGACGCGTGATGGTCAACTTACAGTGTACGCCAATTTAATTTTGGACGGTAGTTTGACCTGGCCACTGTCAACCTCTCAGGAGGCTGGAGAACTTGCCTGGCCGACATGTAGAGAGTATAGGTGGGCGACAGTTTGAACTGCACACTGTCCAATGTAACTCACCTCGCAGACATGTAGAGAGTATAGGTGGGCGCCAGTTTGAACTGCAGGCTGCTTGGATCCAGCTGGGAGATGACAGCTCTCAGGAACGCGTCCTCCGTCTCTTCCCTAAACTCGAGCACGGCTGGCAGAATGGCGTCGCTGCCCCGCCCGTAACTGGCGTATGTGGTCGACCTGATGGCACATCACGGATGTCGGTCAGCATCAGTCATGATAAGCGCTCATCTACTTCCCAAGGTCAGTGCAGTCGGTATATTGATGGGCAGTTGCGAAAGAACAGAACACTTACGACATGTCGCAAAACATCATGACAATTGCTGAGCACTGTGCAGTCAGCAAAGTGCAGCCACCGGTACAATTCAAGACATCCCTAGACAACAAATAGCACACATTCGGAATGCAACAGTCGCCCAGCCCATCCCATTATCCCCCGAACAGCGCATATATCGCCATTTCCGCTGACGTCCGCTCGACACAAACCGTCGGCGCCGCCCGCCAGCGCTCCCAAGAGTTAAATAACCGTCAGGCGACGCTCAGCCTTTCGATGCGGCGGAAATGAACGCTTCAAGCAGTCGACGGCGGCTGTCCCATGGAGCATTTAACACCGGTGGGGAGCCTAACAGGACGACCGGACATCGCCAGACGCCGGCCGATAACAAGCCAGCAACCACCACACACAATGGGACCAACTTCTCATATTCCGGATCGAGCGACCAGATTTCCCGTTGCCGAAGCGGACCGCTCGCCGTTCAGGGGTTTACTAAAGCACGCATATGACACATTGATTTCTATGATCAGCGTACTGTACAACTTCCCAGGAATGCAATATATACGATTAAGGGGCGAAGCCAGGTGCGGAAAAGCGGAAATAATTGAAGCATGATATTGAGACGTGGACATTCCGTAAGGCATTCCAGTGCTAGCCCGAGGAATAATGCGCCACAGCTATCTCCCATAATAATATGGAACGAGAACAAAGGTAAGCAATAAGCATGAACTATCTGTCACAATATTCATGATGAGCGTCGAATGTTCTAAGGCATCTTCACAAGAGGAGCGAAAGAACGAACACCAAACCCAAACGCTGATCATTGCTGCAGCCTAACAACATTCCTGGGCCCAGCCCAGCGGTCTCACAGTCCGTCTGCACGGCTCAGCTGCCGTAGTCACAGTACCATGGAGTCAGTTCCCGGGGCAGGTCGGCCATTTCAATAAATCTCGGCGCCGGCCGCCGCCGCCGCCGCCGCCGCCGCCGGCGGCACTGCCCGTGATATCCGGCCGCCCCTCCCCCCTCCCTCCCAGTCGCTGTGTTGTCGGTGGCGACGTCCCCGCCAGGTTAGCGGTGCCGGCAGCGACGGCGGCGACGGAGCGGGGCAAAGGTCAGCCGTCGAACGCACAAACGCCAGTGGAGGAGGCGATCAGCCCGGGAGGAGACGATCAGTGCCGGTCGAGACGATCAGTTTCGGAGGAGACGGACAACACGGTTGCAGGGGAGCTGTGGTTACCGCATACGCTGTGTGGGGTTGGATGGGAACCAGTCAAGTCTGTAGATACCGCGTGGGTATCGGCTAGGAGAGTACAGTGGCTTGGAATTGTGATGGGTGGACCCTAGACAGAGATAGCGACGGACCATTATGTGCGGTGATAGGATGCAATGTACGTATAAATTCTGTAATTAGGCGCATCTATGTAGTGCTGAAGATACAGATTACAGACACTCGCGCAATGTTGATGTTTGCGAAAATGGCATTTGCTGTGAGAAAATAGAATCCCGAGAGCCGTCATACATATTCGACCAGGCAATAGGTCGACAAGCTCTGACGTAGAGGGCTCCCTCCGCTTATCCTGATCCAATAATACCGTATCCCACGCCCACACAGCACGAAGAACGACGGGACGGTAGCATATTAACAGCATTCTTTGAACTTGCCACGATATTGGACGGAGCGAGACTGCCCTGAGGAAACTAAATAGAACCTTAGCGTGTGTCATTAGAGCCAGTCTTACAAGGGCGTTCATTTGAAGAAAACTTAAGATGCGTCAGAAAAATATCCAAGAATCTCATCTCAGCTGGAAAAGCTATGTTCAGATTGTGTGTGATATTAAACACGAACAAGTCCGGAAATTTGTGTGTGGACACACATTCAATAATGTACTCGTATCCCCACTTGTAAGCAAATTAAGCAAATGAGCTGACTCGGAAAATAAGATGCAGGATCAAAGTACGTCATCATGGTTTTGTAATGACAACGGAAAATTACGTTGTCCTTTTATCTTGGCGTGCAGTGGGAGCTCTCAGATGTTCAGACAGATGGTAGTCTGAGCAGTGAGCACGCAACAGTCTCATTCGCGGTCCGACGTTAATCATTTATCAGCGACGTCAGACACAAGCCCAGAGGCTGCCCTGCTCCTGCGTATACTGTCTAGCCCTCTCAGTCACCGTCCTCCCACATCCAGTACTGAGACTGGATAGTGCTGTAGAACATCCAACACTCCACGTTCAACGCAACTACAGGCCACATCAACTGGCGATAAACGTCCGATGTCAGCGTCTCGACCGTCTTGTGACCAGACAAAACACTGCCGTTTTTCTTCCCCTTCCCCAACCATTCTCCATCTTTCGTATTGTGCTTAGCGGCTGCCAGTGCTGGTCAATCGGGAATCAATACTGCATCAAGGTCGCGAGCTGATACATATGTTTGATGATGTTCTTGGTGATGGACAGAACATCCGGACTAACGCACGCGTATTTCAGTATACGACGTATTGCACTTGGCTAACCGGTTCGGTATTAGGCTGTTACTGTTAGCACATAACTAATGGTCCTTTGCTGGACGTGCGGCTCGCACGCAGCGCTCATTACGAAACGACCATGCCTGCTGGAAAGACGCCTCCGCAGCGAGCGTGCGCTATTCGCTTGAGGTCATATTCATTGTTATGCTAATCCACTAAAGTGGAGGATACAAGTGAGGGAAACAAATTGTGAATGTTGAATACGGTAAATTTTAGAACCAGCAAGTTATTCGAAAATTCGTCTTAGGGATGACAATACAAAAAAAGAAGAAGAAAAATTAGGCTAAGAGGCTGCCAAACACACTTTCGAAGTGTGCTTATTTGTAGCAACGGACCGTTTTTGCTTCACTCAGCAGCAGCATTTGCACTGACCGTTGCCACCCAGACCTACTGAACCCATTATCCCTGTGACAATAGACTCGCTCCAAGAACACAGGCCACAGCTGTCTGTACCGCCACCAGGACGCCATTCAGCCGCCCACACTGGGCCCCAGGCAGCAGTAACAATCCAAACCTCATCCCGGCCGCCGGGAGAAGACATCGGTCACCACACGAGTCCAGTCGATGACGGGGTCCCCCGGCTTGGGCAGCTCGTGACCTGGTCCGGCCTCCTCATCCCGCCGTGTTTTGTGCCTGATCAATACTGGTCGGCAACAGCGACAGGGCAGACGGAAATTCTGCTGAGCGTGCCCCGGCTACAGAAATTCAGCCGTCTCAGCGCACTGTATGCGATTCTGGCTGCTCGGATACCGGCAGCACGGCAGAGAGCCCTGCACAAGTGCCTGAAAAGTCTCGCTAGATCCGGATCAGCTTACCGAGCCGATACTGAGGAGCTCGGACCGCCTTAGTGTCAGTATTACGTTCGTCTTAGCCTTGGTGTCAAGTGGCCAGCTCACCTCTCCATGTAGGACTCGTGTCCGCGAAGACTGTCCCGCCGACCTCCGCGAAGTCGCTCCTCTTGGTTGGGGTCCAAGAAGCGGAACTTGTACACGCGGCCGAACTGTACCACGGAGCCGTGCTGGAAACAGAGAGTGGCGGTCAGACGTCAGATCAGACAGAAGTGTAACAAGTCAGCGCACCGCGGCACCAGGCGATATATCGGGCAACAGCTTGGTGGAGGGACATCACACAGCACGCTCTGAACCATCACAACCCTGATGAAAAACTTTGGATTTTTTGACATCATCAATTATGAAAAACCATCACGAGACGCAGGTACATCACATCGCATATCAGTCACCATTTGGAGTACGAGGTCGCGGTACATGCCTATAAATGCCTCCTCAATTCATCTCGCACAGCAGACAGCGATGACGCCACCAGTCTCGCTTCCACAGCCGCGGGGACTCACGGGACCGATTCGAATGCTGGGTGACTTTCAACGCCGACAGACTCATCCCAGAGTTCTCCAAATATCTCTTTCATTGACGAGAGACGAAAGCACGCTGTACCCTTGTATTGCCCTGTATGACGTTGACCACCATAAGCCTCATCACCTTTATCCTGACGTCTCTCTTTCAGCAACAGAGCTGGATACAGCTGGATACAACCAGCCCCACCTGCCCGACCATCCCGACCGCTCGGGCGGTGCCAATCGATGCGTCGAGTGTCTCTCGTCTGGGGAGCCGTCCCCGCCTAGATTGCGGCCGGCCGCGATTCCCCATCGCTCATCGTACCGGGAGAGAGGGCGGCGGCGGCGGGAGCGGGAGTGGCAGAGGAAGGGCAGACGGAACGCAGACAGACTGAACCACTGCATGTGACGTCAAAAAACGCTACCGTATGTCAGTAGTAGACTGCAGATGACAGTTACGTCACTGACAGTTGGCAGCTGACAGCTGACAGCTTACAGCCGATGAAGCGGCCGTACCGTGACGCTCCTCACCCTACGGACCGGGCTTATCGGGCAACAGGTAACAGTCCATCGATTGGTGGACTATATTTGGAGAGCTTGAGCCCACAACAGACCGGCAACGCTCCCCAACGCGATCGTAACTAATGCATTAAACCTCTCAGGTACTCATTTACATGAGCGTACAGTCGCGCACACCGATTACCATTACATCAACGAAGCTGTATTATTGAATTGAACACGGCAAACCCGTACTAACGCCGACCGTAGCTCATGGGACGCTGTCAAACATCTGAGCGCGGTAGGCGGGACTCAACAACACACAGTTGAGCCGTCTCATCAGTCAGCCTAAGACAGCACCAAGTCTGTCTATCGTGCCAGTCTGCTATGCATTCGCTCTCGGCTCGCCACCTTCATTCTCTTCATTCCCACCTTCATTCTCTTCATTCCGTCTCATTCCACTCATTCCTTCCAGCCAGCCGGTGGGTGTGCCCATGTTAACCACCCGCTGGACAGGACCCTCACCCGAGCCGCGACACTCTCCGCTTCGCCGTGTACGCCCACACACCACAGCGACAGAACAGTCTCCCGGGTCCCTCTGGATGAGGATCGCTACCAGCGCTTCCACAAAAGTGCCCCGGGGGATCCTCCGAGACCACCCGTAGGACGACAATTGGGTTCGGCAGCATTAGGCGACTGGCCTGTGCCGAGGAAGGGTGTGTTCCGGTCGGCAGACAGTGAGCCGCTGCACACTGCGACTGGGCCATGGGCATGACGGACACCGGGCTGGACTGGACAGTGAACAGTGCTCGGGTGGAGTAATTTTGTGAATACAGCGCGCAATCTAGGTTGTTTGATTTGGTATTTTGTCATTTGTCATTGGATCTGAGTTGTGTTGAATATTCAATATTCATAATAATTAACCCAACGAAAGACGCTGAGCATGTAAGAAAGCCATACCTTGAGAAAGAAAACCATGGTGAGATCACCACTTCCATCCTTCGTTATTTTAAAGTCATGAAGAAATAGCATTTACATTTTAGGCAATATCGATTTTCGTGGTTGTCACTACGTGACAACGTGACATACGTGAGTCGAGGAACTATATGTGAGTCAAACAGGACAGATAGGAAGGGTAGGGAGCTCAAGCATCTTGCAGGGCGTTTAAGTCCAGGGCTGGGATACCAGTTCTCCCATGGGTATCAGTGGATATGGTTTACATATCTCCGGCCCATAACACATTGCTAAAACCAGATTCGATACCACATGCCCATCAGTCATTCCTGACGCGTCAGTGCCTCTGACCATAAGAACCAAAATTCCGCAGCCTGAAATTGAACTCGCCTCAGACTGCAGCATCAGAGACCATCAGGCGGCATCTTGTCCGGTCTAATTCTCACCGATCACCCGAGTTTGGACAGGTTTGGCCCGTGACCCCGTTGGAGGGGAGCGCGGGCGCCACTGCCGGCCTCGGAGCGGCCCAAGTTGGGTCGTGATTCGGACGGTGGAGCCCGTTAGTCGGCCGATGAGGACGCCAGAGGTCACGGCACAGTGAGAGTCAGAGGGGACAGTCGTCTGAACTCGCGCGAGGCAGGGGCGGAACGCAATGGCTGCAGCCAAGCCAATCGAAGTTTTGGGATGGGGAACTGGCTACGTGATGATAAGTCATGCTAGTCGATGTCTTATGAATTTTGATCCAAAATGCAACGAATGTTGGACGCTACAGGAGAAGCGTACAACATCCAGTTCCTGTATGTACATTGTAAAAAAAAAACAATTAATGTTCATCAATAAGCAACTTAGAGCTACCCATCGGCGACGTTCAGAAAGTGATCCCGGCGGCGCAGCCGCTACTCAAGCCTACACCGAACGGTGCGTGGGCTGTCGAACCAAGAAGACACAAAGTGGTCTGAGAAAAACATCACAGAAACAGGACGCAGTCAACGACGGCCGATCAGCTCTACTAACCGAATAGGACTCATGAGAAGCAATCACGACATTTATCTGGACAGCCTCCACTTATCGACCTAAGGAGACAAAGCACTGCAGCAATGCCGCAGGGTACGGATATTTGCAGAGGCATGGTGGTGATACCATAGAGTGTCCAAATCAATATCGGCAAACAATATACTCTGGGGTGTCCCGGAACATCAGTGGCAATGCCAATAGCAATAAAGACGCACTTCCTATCGGTTGGGCAATAAAAACGCACTTTTCAGCAGTAAATGAACATTGAGAGCGAATATACTCCGAAGGAACCAGTGGAGAGGCCGGACACACACACATAATCGGACAGAAGCCAGTGCCGCTTGTCACTGAGTAGATTGCGGATACCAACCCAATGTCCTGTCATCCAACAGATCACATTACTAAAATAACTTCGGCATCCATTTGGAACTTGGCTAGTCCACACGGCTCGACGGCTTGGCGAACGAAGTTAGCTGACAACTTCCGATGGGAAAAAAATGATGGGCAGAGAAAATCTATTGGTAATGGACATTGTGAATAGTATTTTTACATCACTATCGGATCCAAAATAGTATTCAGTTATCAGGCTTTATGTACAAAGGAGCCTCATATGCTGATTTATGCCATGCCGTGAAAACGTTTGCGCTTATCTCTCGGGATAAACTAAAATAGATTTATGTTATACGCACCAGAACGAACCCACGAGTTTCTCTGCAATAAAGAGCAATATTCTTGAACTGCTTGGCAAAGACGAACGCGATCGTTATTTCCCAGCAGTATATAAACAAATAGCAGGAAGACGGCAAATATGAAGACAAAAATACATCAAGATCTCATCCACACATCATTAAAAGCCAAACGCCGGGTTAGTTACGGGGAGACCGTCTCGTTCCCTGCGTCTATAGATGTTCATGTCAATAATTAGTCGTCATCCCCCTGACGCAATGCCTGCCTTCATTATCGCTCCACGCTGCATTTATGCCTCAGAACCGGACCAACCAGCAGCTGGTGTCACATTGAACGACACGGAGGCTTGTCGACGCTCGAGACTGACTGAAGCAGCAGCTCATCAGTGCTGGCTTGCTAACAGCCTACAACAGCATATTGCATTATGCAGTATGCATACTATGCAAGCAGTAAGCGCCTTAATTACCAGCTTCTCAAGTCAATCACCAGCGCAAGTCTGTATGCATTTTCAACGCAACTTACCCTCTTCGTGAGACAGCCGAATAATATAATTTTGTCGAGTACATACATATGCGTCCCTCTCACATGACGCTAGGACGCTCTGCCGTGCTCTCTCTCTCTCTCTCTCTCTCTCTCTCTCTCTCTCTCTCTCTCTCTCTCTCTCTCTCTCTCTCTCTCCCTCTCTCTCTCTCTCTCTCTCTCTCTCTCTCTCTCTCTCTCTCTCTCTCTCTCTCTCTCTCTCTCTCCCCCGTACCTGCAGTATGGTGGTCTCGTACACCCGCTGTCCGTTGACGTACGTCTCGGCCTCCCGTCCACACGGAGTCACCGTCACTATACCCTCCGTGTGGGCAATGACGCAGTGGCGTGGGTGCACGTTGTGGCCCGCCAGCTGGAGACACTGGCCGCCCGCCTGACTGGAACGCTCCGAGCCGACCTCTGTGACGTTCAGGTGGAGGCTGAACCGCCTGAGAGGGCAGTGCGGCGTCAGTAGGAGCAACAGTATGAACGTCAGACCCTGATAACGTGAGTGAAGTGAATGGGATCAACAGTATACTCAGTACTGGTTTGCCATTAAATAAATCCTGAATGATTATTTATACAAAGAAAAAGCAAACAGAAAACAGGCGTCAGAGGACCTTGGGTGCCATTCAATAAACTAATCCAAAATGATTACCTTTATGTAGATCTTAAACGTTATAATAAAACCCAGGTCAACCGGTACATCTCAATCATTCCAACGCTCAGTCCTCCCCATACTATTAACAACTGCCACCCCATCACGGCCCCGCCGTACGGACCTGGGTGCCGTGTACCGGATGTCTGTTCCGTCCGCTTTCAGCTCCACCAGGAACGGCAGGCTGGCCTCGTCATGACCGCGGTAGCTGTGGTCCACCTCCGACAGACTAGCCGGCGTAGACGGTTTCTTCTTTCTCTTGCGCGGCTGGTAGTCGGCCGAGCGCCGGCGCACGTGGAACATTATAGAACCTGTGGGACACGAGTGACGTGGGTAGTTATAGAGACTGTCGGTAGACACCGGTGGTTTGGAGTGTTATGGAACCTGTCTTCGGACACTGGCGGCGTGGGGCTTATACATATTGAGCTTGTCGGCGGACGAGGGTAATGTGAGAGGTTACGGAGGCTGTTGGCAGACAGGTGGGAGGGAGGTTAGAGAGCTTGTCAGCAGACACGGATATGATATTTTTCAATATACGGTATGCCGGAGGCTAGTTACATATGCAAGCATACCACGATGATGTTATCCTTTCAGTGACGCACCAATCATGAAGAGAAAACAGCTTTGTGATTTATTTTTACAGCAATTACCTAATTTGACAAATTATGCGATAGTGTGGCACGTGAACAAAAACGGATGAGTGTACTGAACATACTGGTGAACAAAACAAAATAAAACTAAAAATTACAAGTGTGATAGTTTTTCTACCATATTTACATCCTGTATGAACCCATGGGGACCAGTAACTACAAGCACACATTGAAATATGTACACGCGTTGACGGCAAGGTACATTAATTGGACATTGGACCGGCATTGGACCAAAATTCGCACCCAAGGGCGTTTACTTGACAATGTATTGCACGACACTGTCACCTTTATGCTAAACAAGTACAAAAAGAAATATGGCTACTGTTTAATGTCGCCAAGCAATGTTGAATGTCGGGTATTTCATATTATGTGGGGAGTGCCTCTCAACCGCCCAACGCCTAAGCATGTATAGTCGACTACAGAATGATGTCCCACTCCTCAGAAGCTATCAGTTGACCGGAGCGCTTAGTTGTGCCGTTTATCACGCAATTAAGCGTGTCGATTGTGAGCATTGGGACAAAGCTATAATTTGTGAACTCAGCCCGTGTGATGCGGCACAGCCTAACACTCCAGGCAAATAATTGCCTGTGAAAAGTGGAATATCATTCTGTAGTCGACTATACTTGGCGCGGCTAGACTATTCCGAAGGCCCATAAGAACTTCGACAAAAATGCAATTCAAGAACTTCCGTGGTCGCATCGCATCAGATGCCTTTCAGTGAAAGTGTGTCCGAACACGAGTGGCGTGGGTGGTTATAGACACCTGTCGGTAGACACCGCTGGTTTGGAGCGTTGTGGAGCCTGCCTTCGGACACTGGCGGTGTGGGGCTTATACATATTGAGCTTGTCGGCGGACGAGGGTAATGTGAGAGGTTACGGAGGCTGTTGGCAGACAGGTGGGAGGGAGGTTAGAGAGCTTGTCAGCAGACACGGATATGATATTTTTCAATATACGGTATGCCGGAGGCTAGTTACATATGCAAGCATACCACGATGATGTTATCCTTTCAGTGACGCACCAATCATGAAGAGAAAACAGCTTTGTGATTTATTTTTACAGCAATTACCTAATTTGACAAATTATGCGATAGTGTGGCACGTGAACAAAAAACGGATGAGTGTACTGAACATACTGGTGAACAAAACAAAATAAAACTAAAAATTACAAGTGTGATAATTTTTCTACCATATGTACATCCTGTATCAACCCATGGGGACCAGTAACTACGTGCGCACATTGAAATATGTACACACTTTGACGGCAAGGTACATTGGACCATAGTTCGCACCCAAGGACATTTACTTGACAATTCATTGCATGACCCTGTCGCCTTTATGCTTAACAAGCAGAAGAAATATGGCTACTGTTAAATGTCGCCAAGTAATGTTGAATGTCAGGTATTTCATATTATAAGGGGAGTGCCTCTCAACCGCCCAACGCCTAAGCAAATATTTGGCTTGGCCAGACTATTCCGAAGGCCCATAAAAACTTCAATAAAATTGCAATTCAAGAACTTCCGTGGTCGCATCAGATGCCTTTCAGTCATAAAGTGTCGACGCGCCCGCCGGCTGGGCAACATGACGTCACTGTCAAGCCAACGACGACAATAAGGTGAACTGAATAGGGTTGCCCAGTGGGACGTTGAACAGACTACGACGCTGAACAGGCTACTTGACGTTGAGTTCACACATGACAGTACCCATAATATACCGGACCAGTAAACTCGGGCGAACTAAGTGATATAGCTGTAGGACAAGTATATTAAAAAAATATTACACCGACCAACACTATGCCGAGACGTGGGGGCGTCGCATTCCTATTTCCTTCACCAACAACATGAACATTTATAACTGTTTGCTGCACTGTCACCCAGTGGTAAAGGAGTTTATGACGAATTGATTATGAAATTAGAACTTTGTATTTGTAAGCATTTTCATTCGCATGTCGAGTGATGAAACTGCACTACAGTGCGTGTCAACACTCAACAGGCACGAATTGAGCCACATCTCTGTCACGGCACCTGGCCTGAGCCATCATACGATGAGTTCCCGGTGCACCGTCACAGTCCGCCACACGCACACATCGCACGATAAGGGCCGGCGGAGGCGGCGCGGGGCTCACTATCGATTTGTCTGCCCGTCTGTACAGTACGTCATCAGTGGCGGCCGTATCACTGAGCTCACAGCGATAGACTGCACCCGAGGGGGCTGTCGGCTGAACGCTGCGCTCGGCTGTGTCCGGATCAAGGCTGTCCGGACACAGAACAGAGCGTCGCTGATAAATCTAGAGCGCTCGACATTCGCTGTCGAGTCCAGTCTGCACTACCGCGGCTCGGGATGACCTCCAGCGTTCAGCATTTGCCATCACAGGTCCCGCCGCTGCTCAGTACGATCTCGAGCGCTCGACAGGTACGAGACCCAGAGGCCTCAGCTCATTCAAGGACGGGAGATCCAGGAGCTCGCGAGCCATCTCGGATAGGATTTATTGAGCAATAAATCCTATCCGAGATGATATCTCTCGGATATCACGGGGGTACTGCCTCGAGACCGGGCGTCCGCCCTCGAGCCCGCGTCGAATAGCTTCACAGATGCTCAGTCCCGGACGGAGCAGGCCGTATCAATACAGCTCGGAAATGCGCAGTGACACACTTATTGTCAATAAAGACGGCCAGAAGCAGCCAGAGTGAACAGAAAGGTGAGCGTCAGAGGCACACGCTGCAGTGGGAATACGTGGTTGTATAATGTATACCAAATCAGCCCGGAGCTCGAAATTGCTAATATAACGTCGCACATCCGGATAGGTGGTATCCACTATCCAGTCACAAATCGCCATTAGCAATGGCATGGTGCAAGGAAGGTTCATTTCTTACAAAAAAGAAAGTCAATACCGACATGACATCCGTAATTACGAGCGAGCGAGCGCAGCGAGCGAAGTGAGTCTTTTCAATATAACGGAAAAATCTCAGTATGAGCGGCCCGGCCCGGCCCAGCCCGGCCTGTAACGCTTTTGAGAGGCTTATATCTCAGCAACCGCTGGACCGATTGGCCTGCGGTCTTTTTTGCTGGGTAGCCCCATCCCTTCTACCCCGTAATTGACTACTTTTGATACATCTCAGTGACCGTCGTGGCACGTGGGGCATTCCACGATAGATCGTACCAGGCCCGTCACCCTCATCTCTCAGATTTTAATGAAAATCGGTCCTAGGGGTAATCATAGGCCCGAAAGACGCCTGGCAAAATATCAGACTTCTCAGATCAAAACTTTTTGAATTAGCAATACATTTTTTTAACTTCGGTTGGTAAGGGTGAGTTTGATGGCCTATAACTCAAGAACGGGTTAAGCAACCAACAAACGGTAAACAACGCTAAGCTTGCGATGAATCAAAAATTAATATTACTTTTTAAAAAATTCCAAAGAAAAATTTTCATTGTTGAACAAAAGTCTTAATCTTTTTTCATTTGCCTTTAATGACTTTTGGGACCAAAATTTTTTCACATTTTAATTTTTACAAAATAAACTTCATGGCATTGCGAATCGACATGCAAAAAATTAGAAAGGTGTTCTTTCTATAAGTTCTTCATCTTCCCGCCAACAAAATGGGTTTCGGAGGGGTTGATACGACCCCAGCACGCCGTTTCGCTTCTAATAGAGCTAGAGCCTCGGGGAAAAAGCGAGCGTGTGTGCCGTTACAAGTCGCAGCGATTTGTACCCGATTTTAAGGTCTCAGGTTAACCGGTGGCGTCTGAGGTCAGGTCAAGTGACTGAAGTTACGGTTTCGGTTTTTAGTAAATAACTTCGCAAAAAATGGCCGCAGAGCCGCGACTTTGGCATCATTGTGTTCGCCTAGCTCAGGTGCGTCGAATGGTATACTTTTTGTTAGAGTGAGGTCAACTTAAGTAGTTGACCTCGGGTCAAGGTCAGGTCAGAGCCCCTCAGGTCACGAAGCTGGGCAAAGGGTATCATATGGCATATCATTCGATTCGGAAGGTCTTTCCGAGTCCATTGGTGGCTTTCCCGACTCTCTAGCTCAATTTGATCGGGAGTTATTGACGAAAAACTCGTACGACCCTAGTGACGTCATAAATGACGTCACGCGAGGTTAACAATGCAAAAGTGAAGCATTGGACTTTGCAAGGAGTGCATGAAATCACGATGCCATGTACGTGAGATAGTTTTAGATCATTCTCGGCGCCAAAATAACAGTTTTTATATTTCCCCATTGACTTATAACAGTGATGTCACGTGACCGACCTGACCTCATGTGACCTTAAAAAATTACCCGATATACAAGTTGTGAGACCTTTGGAGCACACCGTGTATGCGTCCTGTAACTTTCATCTCGGGCAGCTATGGTCATTGGCGTCCAAAACAATGTCAGAACCAAACAGCCTTTTTCACTCTCGCGCTTATAGGAAAGAAGGTTGGATGGACCCTCTTTTCATTTTTTTTCAGATGACTCAGACTTCAATTGAAATTTCAGTAACCCGTGATGTCACTACACTGAAAAAACAAAATGAGAATGGTTACGGATTGGGTTTCATGTGAAACCACGAGGTGGTCTATATAGTGAAATGGTGCTTGCTTGACCTCATTTATTAGGGCTGTCCGAGTCTCCTGTTTGACAAGCCTGATAGTTGGTCTCGTTTTGAACAGCGTTTGAAGCATCATGGGTGCGACTCTTTTTAGGACTAACCGTGAGAATGTTTGCCGGTCTCATCTCATATCCTGCGTCGGTGTGAGGCAGCGTGGTGGTTTCAGATAAGTGCAGTCTCTGGACTTGTTTACATACAGCGCATTGTCAGGCGCCATTTGCAAATTGTGTGCGTTGGTGTGCGCTGCGCTTGGAGTTATATTGTTATAAGTAGAGACATTCTTTAGCCATATATAAAATATTGTGCATGATAACAGAGGAAACAACACGCTTGCTCATCAGTCATGGTCAGAAATCTTTTAATCTTTCGCTACAGTAAGATTTCGTTGAAATCAAGATTGGAAGGGCAGATGTCATAGTGACTTCGGCTTCTGAAGAAGGTAACGATCTTCCCGACCTCTACAAATTGAAGAACCAAGAGACAGTGGCGGCCGAGGAATTTCGCTCTCTAGGAGAAGACGTTTCGCACAACCGCGCGTTCACCACGGTGTAGCGGCGGCCGGGGTGAGTGACGAGTGTTCTTTGGTTGGGGACTGCAGCGCGGCACGACGCGACTGCTTTCGCCGCGCCCATTGCTGCTGCATGAACTAGCTTTGTGTTTGAGAGGGCTTGGGCCTTTTGTGACCCGGTCGGCAGCGCGTGGCACGACGGGACTGCCAATTGTCTCCGCATATATGCTACTGCACTGAAATTTGTGTTTGAGAGGGCCTGGGCCTGTGTCGACCGGGCCGGCAGCGCGCAGCACGACGCGACTAATACGAGACTAATACATTTTGAGAAGAAAACATGGTTGTATTTTGGGCGGCAATATGGCCGCGCGGCAGGGCGGGGCTGCGCGGCTACATTCGAGGGTCCAGAAAGAAGGCTCGTAACGAGAATGGCTGGATTTCTTCTATGAGACCATTTTCTGGTCTAATCCAATGGTGGCTGATGTTGAGACAGTCCAGCGGTATTATCGTAAACCAGAACGTGGTTTCATCCAGCTCAGAGTTTCAAAAGAGAACACACTTTGAGCATTTTGGAGACCAGTTTTGTTTCTCCGTGAGACCACTGAATGGTTTCGCGAGACCGGTTTCTAAGCTCTCTAAAAGGGTTTCAGAAAGACCGCAGTGGCGGCGGAAGGTAATTTTGGATGGGGGTGCAAAGTTCTCTCAAGGGGCCCCTCCGGAATTTTTGGGCCCCCCTTCATTTTTTGAGTGTTTATTATTGATTGATGAAAAACGAAGATTTTGGAAAATTATCCCCATACACACAAGTTCTGTAAAAGGTTTGAAATTGCAGTGTACGTACGGCCCTCCAGCAAAAGAGTGGTTGGTTACTGGTTAGCCTATGTGCTTTTGGTGTAATAACTTTAAATGGCGGAGACACTCCTGTAAAATGACTCAATAGAAATGAGAAGAGGGTTCGTGCACACATTTCGGCAGTGGGTTTCAACAGCCATAAAACGTATTCATCAATGCAGAGCGATTATTGTGATGTTGGCAACCAACCACTTAATACCTGGAGGGCCGTACAATGTACATACCTATCTCAAATAATGAAAGCATAAAGAAGCAAATGCAGATAGTTTTTTATCGGCTTATCTTTGAGTCTAGCCACCACCCGCAGCGTCTCAAACCACTTTTCTGGATACGCAGTGGACCATTGAGGGCCCTACGAGACCGTTCCAAGAAGACCGTGTTTAGAAGCCCCTTGGAAACCGACCACATAGAGACTCCTCCAGAGACCTACATGACTCCCCAGACTGAATGAGCCCTCCGATCAGGGTCGGTCCCTTGAAAGTTGCTGAAAGGTTTCAGAAGGTATTATAGGCTCGAAAGTCTTTTGAGGGCTCTCAGAAACCGGCATCGGGCCCCAAAAAACCTGTATAGAGGCCCTCCAAAGCCGGGATGGAGGCCACAGGAGCCGATGTTTAGCCTAAGGAGCCTGTATGGAGGACTGAATAGAGGAAAGGGGTCTCAGTGGGGCCTTCAGGGGCAAGCGTTTGAGCCCCAAAAGTATGGGGTCTTAGAGGCAGGTAGACTCCTGGGATATGCACGGGGTCCCAGGAGCTCGCGTGGGTGCCCAAATATTCGGCTGGCGGCTACTAGAACCAGCATGGGGATTCTGAGGACTTAGAAGCCGCTAGTCCCACATTTCATGGGTCATGAGTCCCAAGAGTCGATGTAGGGGCCATAAAAGCCGGTGTAGGGCCCATGGCCCTATAAGTTCCGACATTGAGACTCTCAGAGGCCAGCGACGGGGCACCAAGAGCAGATAAAGTGCCGCAATAAGCCGGCATGGGGCCTGAGAATCAGTGTGGAATTCCAGGAGCCTGCGTGAGCTTTCGGAGACCTTCGTATTTCGTAAGGTCCACAAAGGTCGTTGGGTCCTCTGAATCTGAATTCTGCGGGGCCCTCAGAGGCCAGCATGTCTCCTGGCACCTACCTGCGTTGAGGTGAGACCCTCCGAGGCCGTCGTAGGGTTCTTGAGGCCAGCGTTGGCCCTTGAAGCCTTCGTTAGGCCCTAGAAGCCGTCAACAGGGCCCTCAGAGGTCAGCATGGCCCCTGGAGCCTGCCTGCGTCGAGGCCCTCAGAGGCCGTCGTGGAACCCTCAGACGCCAGCGTGGGCCTTTGGAGCTTGCGTTGGGTCTTAGAGACCATTGTGAGGGCCCAGAGAGGTCGTCGTCAGGGCCCTCTGACCCTCAGGGACCATCCTTGGGTCCTCAGAAGTTGTTGTGAGGGCCCTTAAAAAAGCCTTCGAGAGAATCATCAGAGGTCGTCATGAGGGTCCTTGGCCATATGTAGTGAGGGTTTTCATGGGCCCCCAGATACATTTGCAGGGCTCTCAGAGGCCTTGGTAAGACCACTAGAGGCCATCGTTAGGGCCCTCAATAGACCGTTGCAGGGCCCTCAGATGCCAGCATAGCCCCTGCAGCCTGGTCGTGTTGGGGCCCTCAGAGGCCGTCGCTAGGCCGTCTGAAGCCAAATGGGCCCTCAGACTTAAGTTGGGTCTAGGGCCGTCACGAGAGCCCTCAGAGGCCAGTAGGGCCCCTAGAGTCCTGTAGCACCCTCAGCGGTCGTCATGAGGGCCCTTAGTGGTCGTTATAGGGCCCCAGGGGACAGAGGTCGTCGTGAGAGCCCTCAGAGATCGTATGGGCCTTCAGAGGCCGTGCCGTCATAGGGCCCTCAGAGGCCGTCATAGGGCCCTCAGAAGCCAGCGTGGCCTCTGGAGTCTCCTTGGGGCCCTAGAGTCTCTGTGAGACCCTAAGCGGTCGTCATGAGGGCCCTTAGTGGCCGTTGTAGGGCCCAGGGGACAGGGGTCGTCGTGGGAGCCCTCGCCCCTCAGAGATCGTCATACAAGGGCTCTCTGAGGCCGTCGTGGGGGCCCTCAGATGCCGCATGGAGCACCAAACGCGGCTCGGAACACTTCTAGTCGGTGTGGGGGCCCCAAAGACTAGCATGGGGCGCCCCTGACCATAATTGGACATCCCGGATGATGCCACATCAATGTTCGTTTCTCGATCACTGGTTTTCAGGAGAAAATGTAGGTATTGGATGGTGCGGCGGGCCCCTTGTACGGATTTTGGGGGTGCAAAAAGATATGTTTGCACCCCCCATGTTTTTCGATGGGGGTGCAGCTGCACCCCCTGCACCCCCTATTCCGCCGCCACTGCACCGCGCAGAATGGCTCAAAAAGTGTGGTCTGATTTGAATAGGGGAAAAAAGACCGCTTTCTGGTCTCTGAGACCAAAATTTGGCTGACTTTTTTTTCAGTGTAGACAGCTTTACCACGCCATTTGTAAGCTCCCCTGCCGAAATCACTATTCAAACCCGTTATCGTGACGTAAAATAAATACATTTATAGAAAGAACACCTTCCTAATTTTTTGCATACTTCTTAACAATGAACCAAATATTTTTGTTTAAGAAATAAAAATTCAAAAAAATTTGGTCCCAAAGTCCAAAAAATGCAAATGAAAGAAAACTCGATATGTCATATATCAAAAATAACGTATTTTTCGAAATTTCAAAAATACATATTAATCTCTGTTTCATTGCAAGTTCAATGTAATATACCACACTGAAAAAAGTCAGCCAAATTTTGGTCTCAGAGACCAGAAAGCGGTCTTTTTTCCCCTATTCAAATCAGACCACACTTTTTGAGCCATTCTGCGCGGTCTTTCTGAAACCCTTTTAGAGAGCTTAGAAACCGGTCTCGCGAAACCATTCAGTGGTCTCACGGAGAAACAAAACTGGTCTCCAAAGTGCTCAAAGTGTGTTCTCTTTTGAAACTCTGAGCTGGATGAAACCACGTTCTGGTTTACGATAATACCGCTGGACTGTCTCAACATCAGCCACCATTGGATTAGACCAGAAAATGGTCTCATAGAAGAACTCAAGCCATTCTCGTTACGAGCCTTCTTTCTGGACCCTCGAATGTAGCCGCGCAGCTCCGCCCTGCCGCGCGGCCATATTGCCGCCCAAAATACAACCATGTTTTCTTCTCAAAATGTATTAGTCTCGTATTAGTCGCGTCGTGCCGCGGGCTGCCGGCCCGGTCGACACAGGCCCAGGCCCTCTCAAACACAAATTTCAGTGCAGTAGCATATATGCGGAGACAATTGACAGTCCCGTCGTGCCACGCGCTGCCGACCGGGTCACAAAAGGCCCAAGCCCTCTCAAACACAAAGCTAGTTCATGCAGTAGCAATGGGCGCGGCGAAAGCAGTCGTGTCGTGCCGCTCTGCAGTCCCCAACCAAAGAACACTCGTCACTCACCCCGGCCGCCGCTACACCGTGGTGAACGCGCGGTTGTGCGAAACGTCTTCTCCTAGAGAGCGAAATTCCTCGGCTGCCACTGTCTCTTGGTTCTTCAATTTGTAGAGGTCGGGAAGATCGTTACCTTCTTCAGAAGCCGAAGTCACTATGACATCTGCCCTTCCAATCTTGATTTCAACGAAATCTTACTGTAGCGAAAGAATAAAAGATTTCTGACCATGACTGATGAGCAAGTGTGTTGTTTCCTCTGTTATCATGCACAATATTTTATATATGGCTAAAGAATGTCTCTACTTATAACAATATAACTCCAAGCGCAGCGCACACCAACGCACACAATTTGCAAATGGCGCCTGACAATGCGCTGTATGTAAACAAGTCCAGAGACTGCACTTATCTGAAACCACCACGCTGCCTCACACCGACGCAGGATATGAGATGAGACCGGCAAACATTCTCACGGTTAGTCCTAAAAAGAGTCGCACCCATGATGCTTCAAACGCTGTTCAAAACGAGACCAACTATCAGGCTTGTCAAACAGGAGACTCGGACAGCCCCAATAAATGAGGTCAAGCAAGCACCATTTCACTATATAGACCACCTCGTGGTTTCACATGAAACCCAATCCGTAACCATTCTCATTTTGTTTTTTTCAGTGCATTTGGCATTTGAATAATCCGTCTTAGAGTTATAGCCCGCCAAACTTAGCGCTGCAAAGCAAGATCCAAAAAAATGTTTTACACCATAACTCAAAAAATACTTATCTGATAAGCCTGAAATTGTTACAGGTGGATTCAGAGCCCCTGATTACCCCTGAGACCAATTCTCGTCAAATTCCGAGAGATGTAGGTGTCAAATGGGAAAAAAGTGGTACGATCTATCGTGGAATGCCCCACGTGCCACGTGAAAAGTCAAGGGTGTTCAAGCTGTTTTGCAAAAGTAGTGATTTTCAGAGGCCCATATCTCAGCAGCCGCTTGGGCGATTGTCTTGCGGTAATTTTTGTAGGGTAGCTGCATTCCTTATACAAAAGGTCCGATACTCTTGATCTATGTGAGTGACCCCCAGTGCACGTGCAAAATACAACAATAAGAGGTGCCAAATTTGTTCCCATTTCAATAACTCGGTAATTACTGGGGCGATTTCGCTGAAACTTGGCATACAGGTAGGCACCCACCATGGCATCCCATGTGTTGCGGTTAGGGTGCTGCTGCACGTGCGCACGTGCAGGGGGCGCTCCCAGATCTCGAGAACGGCTGGGCCGATTGCGCTCAAATTTGTTACACGGTTGGGGACCGGTTAGTAGGGTGCCGTGCAAAAGTCAGTTTGGACCCCGTTTGCACGTGCGCACGTGCAGAATGCCGCTTCCAGATCTCAGGAACAGCTGGGCCGATTGCGTTCAAATTTGGCACACCGCTAGCGACCGGTTAGAAGGGTGCTTTGCACAAGCCCGTTGGAAGTACCCTCTCGCCTTTCCGCACGTGCAGGGCTCATTATCTCGCTCGCTCGTTCTTCGCCCAAAAGGCGTTTTATTACTGGTATAATACAAAGTTAATTGTGATGTAAGTAAACGGCCCAAGCCAAGATGGGAGCCATTCGATGCAAGTCCATCAAAGATTCGACGCTCAACGACCTTTTCCGATCGCCAAGTTGGCCGCCTTGTGACACCACGCGCTTATACGCTCTGCGAGGCTGAGCGGCGATGTGGAGCAAGAAGCTTACACCCGTTTCCGACTTTTGCAGCTGACCTTTGCCAGGGCGGCACCGGGGCCGTGACGGCGTCACAACTTGGCCGAGTCGTTTCCGTCGACGGGCAATCACCTGACCGGGTCCGAAGACGGTCGGGCCAAGGGTGGCGTGGCCTGGCCGCTGATAACCTTTTTAGGGCTCACGGTTGAATTAATGCGCGCGGATAAAGATTCATGGAGAGGGAAAAATTTAAAAGGAATCCAACAGACCTAGTGAACACCGTTCCATGTTTCTATCCTCAGGATACGGAAATCCTTCTCCTCCACGCCGCAACCCCCCTCCGGGCTGGACAGGCAACTTTATCTCATGCGGGCTGCTCCCTTGGAGCGGCACCGCTGCTCCCGAGGGAGCGCACCCCGTAGCCGGGTGCAGTGAGTACCTTGGGGCTGGTCGGCCTGTCCTTCGGCATGGGCTCAGCCCCGGTGACTCACTAGGGTGCCTGCCCAGACCAATGTCTCCCCCTAATTCCTATCATCCTTACGGCTCTGAAATGGTCTAATTGGACCGAAAGGGCCTAACCCAACAAAACAAACAAACAAACCTAGTGAGCGGATCAAGAGCCTTTGACCGCTTCCCGAGCCTTTCCCTGAAAAAAACTAATGGGCGCAGAGTCTTTTGTGTGTTCTAGTGTCTGTAGTGCTGCTAACCAGAGCCCTGACACTGCCGTTGGCGCCTGCCCGTATCTGTAAAAACTGGCCCTGCAGCTCCACCAGTCATGACGTTAGTAGGCGAGTCGTGACACCGTCACTCAGCCCCGTGCGGCGGAAAACATGCACACATACAACTATTCCGAGGCATCGGTGGTTCAGTGGTAGAATGCTCGCCTGCCACGCGGGCGGCCCGGGTTCGATTCCCGGCCGATGCATTTTGAATTAATCGGACAGTTTCGTTTTCGGAGGGAAGCAAGCGGTCATCCCATTCCAATTTCACATACCATTGAAAAGAAATGCTTGTTCTGGATCTACGATTTCATGGATATCTTTCATTTAAAAATCAAGGACAAATGGTCTGTGGGGATTCCATCACACATAAGTTATGAAAGCATTGGGTATGTATCCAAGACAATTCCATCTCAATTAGTGCAACAAATCAGTAAACGGTGAACTGAGATAATATTTAATCTCTGTAAAGCAAAAACATATTTACGCCCCCCCCCCCCTAAAAAATGACGAAGGATCTGAACGGATCGTCAACAATAACCATGGTTGGATTTCTTACACACATGAATCTATCGGCAAAGTGAAAAGGCTGAACCAAATCAGGGTTAACGGATAGGATCCCGGATCCATTTTATCGAACCAATGCACATATCTATCATCCACTGATCAGATTCAAGGGCGCTAGCCGATGTCAGCCGACGGGTTCATGGCTGGCGGCCTTGACCTTTGCTCTAGGTGTCCACAAACTTTGCTAAGGGAATGTGGGTAGGTAAGTAAAGGGTAATCTTTTTTTCTCGGCTCTTATTTCAAAATGACTGATGCAGTTGCGCTCGAAACACCTTTGAGCCCAATTCCTTTAGCTAAACGATTTCGAAAGAGCTCAATTTTGCATGTCGGTAGGTATGTGTAAAACTGGCCTTGCAGCTCCACCGGTCATGAGTGACGTAAGAAGGCGAGTCGTGACACAGTCTCTCCGCCCCATGCGGCGCAAAACAGACACACACACACAATCCTGTCGCATCGGTGGTTCAGTGGTAGAATGCTCGCCTGCCACGCGGGCGGCCCGGGTTCGATTCCCGGCCGATGCATTTTCAATTGGTTCCTTTCTTTTTCGGAATGAAGCAAACGGTCATTTCAATCGTATCTCAAATTATTTGTTTGGGGGAAGACATACACGTTCAAACAAATTAATAAGCAAGCTCAGTGGATCCCAAACAAAAACTGTGGTTCTATTTACGACTGCAAAGGATCTGCCGGTACACTGAAAATGTTGAATTAAACCCCACCGGACCTATTGGTTTTCTACGTACGCCCCGGCGCCTAAGGGGGCGCCCCGCGGCGTAACACCCCCCCCCCCCCACACACACACACACACGCTGTTCGCCCCTAACTGAGCTAGAGCCTCGTGGAAAAAGAAACGAGCGGAAGCGCAGTTACGAGACGCAGTGATGGATACTAGATTTTAAGGTTTCAGGTCAACCGGTGACCTCTGAGGTCAGGTCAAGCGCGCTAAGGTATGGTTGCGTCTTTTTAGTAAATAACTTCGCCAAAAATGGTCGCACAACCGTCAACTGATTCCGCAGACGATTTCAGTAGCGCTGAAACTGGATTATGTAGGTACTCGTACGTCGGAACATGCAAAAAGTGGCCTTAAGGATGCACTACCCATGACGTTAGAAGGCAAGTCGTGACACCTCAACCCTTTGCGCCGCAAAACAGACACACGAGCAATCAATTACAGCATCGGTGGTTCAGTGGTAGAATGCTCGCCTGCCACGCGGGCGGCCCGGGTTCGATTCCCGGCCGATGCATTTTGGATTGGACAATTTTCATTGATATTTTAGAAACACGTAAAACAAATGCAGCGGAGCTACCAGGTTTCCAGACTGCAAAGTATGGCAATTTCGACGAGATCTCGTCGGTGCGGGCTTGTTCGGCTGGTGCGGATTTTGGAGTGGTGCGGTGCGGATTTGGCCTGTGCGGTGCGGATTTGGCCTATGCTGTGCGGATTTGGCTTGGACCTTGCTGCGGTGCGGACTTCGCTTGGTCTTCTTACCCGGCCGGGTTCCCTGTCAGGTTCCCTGACTGCTCTTTAGAAAGCCCTACAAATGCGTGCCAGCCACGGTGACGCACGGTGACGGACCAAGGTTTTCAATTAACTCTACGAACTAACATTTGCGGCAGAACAAATCCATTCTCGCCTCGGGAATTATCGTGATGACGACGTCATTAGAACGAAGACTCGTTGCAGTGGTGACTGGTGATTTGTGTGCTATACGAGGGGGTATCGAAAAGTTCTGATCATCACCATGAATTAGATGTGATAGAAATCTGATTTTTTTACATGATGTTCATTACTCCTTTACAAGTTACCACACACGACCGCAAACTTATTGCATCGTTTCTTGAGCTGCCTCAGGCGGTCATTGTAGGACCTTCGCACTGTCCCGTAAATCACTGCTCCACCTCATCAATGACGTCATTTCTGTCCTTAAATCACCGGCCATAACGTGGATTCTTCATCTCCCGTAACAATCAAGAGTCACTTAATACCCGGTCAGGTGAATTTCTTAGATGCGGTAGGATTAAATGTCCACATCATGTTGTTTCTTCAATCGCAGCTCAGGACGAATGGGCGGGAGCGCTGTCGGTACGGATAAAACATCTTTCTTGGGCTTTTTTTGCGGCGATTCTGCTTGAGGCCGCCTCGCAATTTCTTCAAAAGTGTGCAGTAGTGCTTGCTTATCATTATCCGACCATCATCAAGATAGTCGGTAATGACTATCCTACGCCAGATCCAGAACACTGATAGCAATGACCTTCCATATCGGCTTCTGCATCTTCGCCTTTTAAGAAGGACAGATGTGCCGTGCATTAACTTCTTGATCATCTTTTTATCTCTGGATCATACACATAGACCCAGCATTCGTCGCAAGTCATCAAATGATCGAAGGTGTCTTCAATTTCCTAAAAAAGGCCTAGTTTTCGATTCGAAAGGCCAAGACGCATTTTTCTCTTGAACAAAGTAGACACACGAACTTCTAAGCGGGCTGACTCCTTTATCGTCTGTAGTTCTTCGCTGATAATATTTTCAGGCACTGCCAGCATTGAGACCTTTCTGTTGCACAATCATCTGAAAGGTCACACGACGATCTGTAAGGATGAGGTCTTCCACTTCCTTCACAGTCACCACCTTGTCAGTCACTGGTAGTCACTCACTTCTTAATTCCCCTGCAATGGCCATGCAACCAAATTGAAAATTATTTCTTCATTTTCGGTAAGTGCATGAGATGGCCTTTCCTCGCCATAAACTAGTTTCACGTTCTTGATGTTTTTTCTCAGTGTGATACCGTTTCAAATGCATTAGTTGGATGACGGTTCGGTCCTCAATGGGCCCAATACTCATCTTTTTTACTTCTTAGTCTCTCCTACATAAGATAAAACCACTTCTCAGGATTCTCTTTGCGGGAACATTGTTCTTAAGAACCAAATATAATACCAACCAAAAATCATCAAAATCGGTCTATATCTTCTATGTGATGATCAGAACTTTTCGATACCCCCTCGTATATGTCACATTTGCGAGCAGCTGGTTTGGATTCCCAATTAGCGCGCTACTTTGGAATGACATCATTGTTTTTACTCATACGAAAGTTTGTTGGGGCGATTTGATCAAGGCTCGTGACATTCACACGTGACTTTTAGCATGTAGAAGGCCCACAGAGGGGGAGAAGTTCCGAATGTCATGTGATCCAATATGCCCTCCGGCGCCCTATTTTCACCGGCGTCCGTCTATTTGCTCTATTTCAAACTTCCGGTACAAGTGCGCAGCGCGGTCCCGTGGTGAGCGTTGCTCAAGCCATAAGTGAAACTGGAAGTGGATGGGAAATAATTATAGTAGATGAATTAAGTCCCTTGCATTATAATTGCCTGTGGGTTCCCGTTTCGGTGCGGATTTTTTGGGCTCTCGGTCCGCTTTGGTGCGGATTTTCCGACTTAGTTTGAAGGGTTGGTGCGGATTTTGAACTTGGGCCGGTGCGCCTCGTCGACCTGCGTGCCATACTTTGCAGTCTGGCCAGGTTTACCAGGGAGCGTCAACTAAAAAAAACATGAGCGTTTATCTGACTGCAGAATCTATCGGTTCCGGCATTCAACATATTGGCATCCACCAGTCAAGTGCACAAACCTTGAGAAAATTTGAGATATGATCTCAGTGGACCTGGAAACTGCAAGTTTGGATCTATGATCTCATTGCAACTCGTATGCAAAATACAGGGTGTCCCAGAAGTCTTGAAGCTTTTTTATATTTGTCGTGTGACCTTACTATGCTACTGATTAAGGCAAATGACGCCTCAAACGAAAGAGAATGAACTGAAGTTTTGTATTTTCATGCCTAGAGCACCACTTAAGTCAGATGGCCCCCGTTGTGAGTCGCACAAGATTGAGCACGAGAGATCACGTTCTTCGCTGCCGCCAAGATCTCCCGGTTTGCGAAACACCGGTGTCGCCATGCCCGTTTCTGATCAGCTTCAGAGCCTTATTTCATGAAGCGAGCCAGGAAACAGAGTATTGGATCTCCGAGAAAACATTAGCAACATAATGATTTACTGATCAGAAAGAAAGTCTCCTGACATGTTTGCACGCATCCATTACGAAAATAAGGCTCAGCTGCTTGAGCGCGCTAAGCAACAGCCCGTTGTAATCCTTTGATTCGTCGGATTATTATGGTGCTTAAACAAATATCAACCCGTCGCAAATATATGTCGCTAATATTATGTCGCTCGCTTCAGCGAATAAGACTCTGAAGCTGACAAGAAACGGGCATGGCGACACCCGTGTTTCGCAAACCGGGAGATCTTGGCGGCAGCAAAAGACGTGATCTCTCGCGCTCGTTCTTGTGCGACTCACAACGGGGGCCACCTGACTAAAGTGGTGCTCTACGCATGAAAATACAAAATTTCAGTTCATTCTCTTTCGTTTGAGGCATGATTCGCCTTAATCGGTGACATAGCAAGGTCACACGACAAAAATAAAAAAGCTTCAAGACTTCTGGGACACCCTGTATATGCTGCACCTTTGATCACACTGGACCTCGCGCTACAGGAAGAACAACAATCAAAAACTGGTGTGGACTGTGGATCCAATAAGATGCGACCAGCGACCCATGCAAACATAATAACTTAATAAGGATCGATTACACACCAATTAGTGTCACATGTCTGCGAATTATGAACTTTGATCAGAGCAACCATTCATTCCAAATTTTAGCAAGGGAATGGGATGAATAATGATAATGATGACTGTCTGAGCAAAACTCACGTCCAAGATGGGTGATCACTGATCTCTTTAGAGCGAAGTTGCCGAAAGATCCAATATTATTATAAGGATCTAACCATGTTTTTGACGAGGAATTATCTTCAAATAAATTTTACCATGAATTTCATGGAGAGATCCACTCAGGGCATCGCTGTTGTGGGCTTTGAGGTGCATTTTCCATTCGTCAAATTGAAACCCTCAAATGAAGCAGCATTCATAACCTGAACAATAAACATGTGCAAAGCGCACCAATTCCAAAATGCATCGGCCGGGAATCGAACCCGGGCCGCCCGCGTGGCAGGCGAGCATTCTACCACTGAACCACCGATGCCACAATTACATGTATGTGTGTCTGTTTTGCGGCGGAAAGGGTTGAGCGACGTTGTCGCGAGTGCGACTTGCCTTCTTACGTCACGACCGGTGGAGGCGCAGTTAGGCCAGGCCAGTTTTTTTGTTTTGTTTTACAAACGCCAACAAAAACGTCTGGGCTAGGAACACTTGATCCTTGAAGGTGTATTTAGGGCCTTGCTTGAAGGCCCTAAATCTCGCCCACATTTAGTGCCGGCCCATGTGCTTGTCCTGTTCATTAACTATTGACTCATTTCATCGAATAAGGTATGCAGTCAAAACATCTCAGGCGAAAAAAAAAATGATCTGCCAGCTTTCAACAGACATTGGTTGGCCCGCTTGAATCTACATAGTGTTAGACGTGTGGGATCCGATAACCTAAATCTGATTCCCGGGTCTTCCCGGATCAAATCCAGAATTCCGGGATCCGATCACAGAGTCTCAATTTGGGATATACCTACCTAATGGGATCATCGACTGGATCCAATTCCAGCTCTTCCATTTTGTAGAGAGATCCGGCCATGACTTTGTCGAGGATCTACTTACCCACTACTGGGATCGCATATAGTACTGATTTTAACATGAAGCTGATTTTGTCTGTAATCTGTACCTATGTCTAAAAACTGGCCCAGCAGGCAGCAGCTACACCCATTGACCAGGTCAATGGCTACACCGGTCATGACGTTAGAAGGAGTCGTGACACAGTCACTCAGCCCCGTGCGCCGCAGAACAGACACACAGCCACACCTCGGCCGCATCGGTGGTTCAGTGGTAGAATGCTCGCCTGCCACGCGGGCGGCCCGGGTTCGATTCCCGGCCGATGCATTTTGGATCAGTTTGATTTGCGCAGTAATTGATTGATGAACGCTACCTCATGAGGACCATTTCATTGGAGGAATGACCTCAGTAGACGTCTCGTAAACTACATACTAAGAACTACAATCTCGTAGGATCTTACGCGAAACATGCTATAAATATGGTTAAGTCTTATCTGATCTGGCGATAAACCGAAGACAAGGACCAATTAGATTGAGCCGAGAGATTGGAGACTAAAACTAAGACTTAGAGTCCGGGCCCAGTCAGTGCGGCACCTCGAGCCTTTTCTCATTTCACTGGCTAACGTGTGCACAAGGAGGGACGACTTGATCGTTCCTTGCTCTATGACACACCATTTGTCGTTGTCTACTGGCCGTGATAGCGTTCGTGACAGAACTGCTTGCTGACTATCCATATATTTGGTAATCTGCGATATAGCTTGCGATCGGGGACGTAAGAAACGACTTTTTGAAGAAAAAACTGTTGATAACCCACAGAACGTCCGATAATGTTTTCACCACTGATGGGTTAGCTCAGTAGTGTTTGATCCGCCGATTCTTTGTGAGGTTATGATCATCATTGAAATAATCATTCTTAAGCACCGATCATTGACCGACAATAAAAGCTGTTGATAGCTGTGCAAATGGCGTAAGGGCTCCAAGCACTGAACAACCTACATGTTTACTCTCCTTTCCATGTCGAACAAGTTTCGTGATAAATAACACCGCACCCGTTTCGATCACCGATCGGTAGGGTCGAGCATCGACAGGCTTTTTCCCACCGTGAGCAGACTCAGACACACCGTCTGTGTTCCCAGTGTGACTGACAAAGTCCTGTCAGTGCCACTGCCGCTCGCCTGTTGTGCCGTCCTGTCCGCCGTGGAGCCTTTAATCAATGTCCCACCGTGCCGGCGCCCCTAATTGGCCTGCTGCGTTATCAGAGGAGAGCGACGCCTACCTAGCCGTCGAGCGGACACACTGTATGTAAGCTACGCCATCAGCCGAGCAGCGGAGCAGCGGCTAGCAGGTAGTGTAGATGCGATGAAGTACGGCCCTCCAGCAAAAGAGTGGTTGGTTAGCCTATGTGTTTTTGGTGTAATAACTTTGAATGACAGAGACACACCTGTAATATGACTCAATAGAAATGAGAAGAGGGTTCGTGCGCACACATCGGCAATGGTTTTCAACAGCCATTAGACGTATTCATCAATGGAGATCGCTTATTGTGATGTTGGCAACCAACCACTAAATACCTGGAGGGCCGTACATATTGCGGTCCTTACCAACAGGATATCCCAAAGATAAATAATGACGAAATCTTCCCTCAACTTGCCTGCTGAAATATCCAATGAAGGTATTGTCGAAACCACAAATTGGGGCGTAATGTGTTCGCTGCTGGTTATCTACCGGCAGTAAAAAGTGCACAAGAGAGCAACATGTTAATCGAATCACCAAATCATGCATTCACCGTTCCGCCTCCCGGCAACGTTCATGACTTCATTTGAATGGAGTTGGCGAGAAAGCGTTACTTTCAGGACAGATCCAGAGATGGACGTGTCGCCGTCATGGACGGGCAGCTCATCTCACAGGAAATGGACGTGCTCTCATCAGAACTGCGACACAGCAGGAGGGCTCGCTCCGATGAGAAGTGCCGACCTCGTTAGCGCTGGGGACACGGCCATCGAGCGTATGAGGTATTGATCAGCCTCCGCCGGGCTCACCGGGCACAAGAAGCCTGCGCGGACGATACAGCAGCAAACAATCCAAATTGCTGCCGATAACGAATGTATCTGAAGCCCAACAATCGCAACCTTTAAGGCGTGGTGACAATTTAACTTTTTAAACCCGAAACTATTGCAGACAAGTGACAACTGGGGCATTCCACGATAGATCGTACCAGGCCCGTCACCCTCATCTCTCAGATTTTAATGAAAATCGGTCCTAGGGGTAATCATAGGCCCCAAAGACGACTGGCAAAATATCAGACTTCTCAGATCAAAACTTTTGGAGTTATATTGCATTACATTTTTTTAACTTCGGTTTGTAACGGTGAGTTTGATGGCCTATAACTCAAGAACGGGTTATGCAACCAACAAACGGGAAACAACACTAAGCTTGCGATGAACCAAAAATTGATATTACTTTTTAAAAATTCTAAAGAAAAATTTTGATTGTTGAACAAAAACCTTAATCTTTTTTCATTTGCCTCTAATGACTTTTGGGACCAAAATTTTTCACATTTTTATTTTTTTCAAAATAAATTTCATGTCATTGCAAATCGACATGCAAAAAATTAGAAAGGTGTTCTTTCTATAAGATCCTCATTTTCCCGCAAACAAAATGGGTTTCGGAGGGGTTGATACGACCCCAGCACGCCGTTTTGCTTCTAATAGAGGTAGAGCCTCGCGGAAAAAACGAGCGTGTGTGCCGTTACAAGTCGCAGCGATTTGTACCCAATTTTAAGGTCTCAGGTTAACCGGTAGCGTCTGAGGTCAGGTCAAGTGACTGAAGTTACGGGTTCGGTTTTTAGTAAATAACTTCGCAAAAAATGGCCGCAGAGCCGCGATTTTGGCATCATTGTGTTCGCCTAGCTCAGGTGCGTCGAATGGTATACTTTTTGTTAGGGTGAGGTCAACTTAAGTAGTTGACCTCGGGTCAAGGTCAGGTCAGAGCCCCTCAGGTCACGAAGCTGGGCAAAGGGTATCATATGGCATATCACTCGATTCGGAAGGTCTTCCCGAGTCCATTGGTGGCTTTCCCGACTCTCTAGCTCAATTTGATCGGGAGTTATTGACGAAAAACTCGTACGACCCTAGTGACGTCATAAATGACGTCACGCAAGGTTAACAATGCAAAAGTGAAGCATTAGACTTTGCAAGGAGTGCATGAAATCACGATACCATGTACGTGAGATAGTTTTAGATCATTATCGGCGCCAAAATAACAGATTTTATATTTCCCCATTGACTTATAACAGTGATGTCACGTGACTCATGTGACCTTCAAAAATTCCCAGATATATAAGTTGTGATACCTCTGGAGGACACCATGTATGCGTCCTGTAACTTTTATCTCGGACAGCTATGGTCATTGGCGTCCAAAACAATGTCAGAACCAAACAGCCTTTTTCACTCTCGCACTTATAGGAAAGAGGGTTGGATGAACCCTCTTTTCATTTTTTTCAGATGACTAAGACTTCAATTGAAATTTCAGTAACCCGTGATGTCACTAGGCAGCTTTACCACGCCATTTGTAAGCTCCCCTCCCAAAATCACTATTCGAAACCGTTATCGTGACGTAAAATAAATACATTTATAGAAAGAACACCTTCCTAATTTTTTGCACACTTCTTAACAATGAGCTCAATATTTTTTTAAAGAAATAAAAATTCAAAAAAATTTGGTCCCAAAGTCAAAAAAATACAAGTGAAAGAAAACTCGATATGTCATATATCAAAAATAGCGTATTTTTTGAAATTTCAAAGATACATATTAATCTGTTTCATTGCAAGTTCAATGTTATCTAACATTTGGCATTTGAATAATCCGTCTTAGAGTTACAGCCCGCCAAACTTAGCGCTGCAAAGCAAGATCCAAAAATGTTATACGCCATAACTCAAAAAATACGAGGGGGTATCGAAAAGTTCTGATCATCACCACGAATGAGATGTGATAGAAATTCGAGTTTTTTACATGATGTTCATTACTCCTTTACAAGTCACCACACACGACCGCAAACTTATTGCATCGTTTCTTGAGCTGCCTCAGGCGGTCATTGTAGGACCTTCGCACTGTCCCGTAAATTACTGCTCCATCTCATCAATGACGTCATTTTTGTCCTTAACCCGCGCACCGACGGGGGTCTGCGCCAACTTAGTACCGACGGGGGGGGGGGGGGGGCGGATGACCGCCCCCCCCCCTGAGATCTCGAGAACGAAGCAAGATAGCGACAAGCGGTAAACGGCATCGGATACGCACGGACAAGGTCTACAATTTTTACTAAGGTCATTTTCAGGTCAGGTCAAAGATGACGTCACAGGGGTCGAAAAAGTCAAAATGGCGGCGCTAGATATGGAGAGGGTTTTTCTCGAATAACTTTCAAAGTAGTCAAGATAGGAACAAACTAAGGGCATCATCGTGATCCTCTCGTCAATCCGCATCGAATGATATATATGTTGACCTCGAAAGGTCAAGGTCAAAGGTTGACCTCAGGTCACGTGACCTCGAGGTCATCATGTATATCATTCGATGCGTCTTGACGAGCTGAACACAATGAGACCATCCGCGCGGCTGTATCTTGTTCCTGTAAGGAGTTATTGGCAAAAAACCTTTGGTGACCTTTGATGACGTCACATGACCTTACAGCTGCCCAACAGCAAAACAGACCTCAAGGTAGTGAAGGTTGATCGTATGTGAAGTCATGTATGGTATATGGGGCCATTCCGACCCGTTTTAGTGGTAAAAACAGGGAGTTGATTTTTCCCCCATTGACTTATAATGGGGAGGTCGCGAAATTGACCTGACCTTAGGTCACCGACATCAAAATTCCGAGATATACAAATTGTAGCTACTAATGACCTAATAACATCCTGCGACTTTCAAAGGCCTCCGACATCTACTGTAGCTCTGGCACGGTGACAAAGTTGCAAAAAAGTGACTTGAGGTTGGGTCATTCAAAGTGACCTGGTGACCTGACCTTAAAAGTTAGGAGGTTCAAACTTGCACACCATGTGTAAAATTGATGAGAGAATAGTCATACCAAATTTCTTTCCCGCTATCCGCGAAAAACCTCAGGGGGGCGGATATCCGCCCCCCCCCCGTCGGTGCGCGGGTTAAATCACCGGCCATATTGTGGATTCTTCATCCCCCGTAGCAATCGAGAGTCAGTTAATACCCGGTCAGGTGAATTTCTTAGATGCGGTAGGATTTAATGTCCACATCATGTTCTTTCTTCAATCGCAGCTCAGGACGAATGGGCGGGAGCGCTGTCGGTGCGGATAAAACATCTTTCTTGGGCTTTTTTGCGGCGATTCTGCTTGAGGCCATCTCGCAACTTTTTCAAAAGTGTGCAGTGGTGCTTGCTTATCATTATCCGACCATCATCAAGACAGTCGGTAATGACTATCCTACGCCAGATCCAGAACACTGATAGCATTGACCTTCCATATCGGCTTCTGCATCTTCGCCTTTTAAGAAGGACAGATGTGCCGTGCTTAAACTTCTTGATCATCTTTTTGTCTCTGGATCATGCACATAGACCCAGCATTCGTCACAAATCATCAAATTATCGAAGATGTCTTCAATTTCCTAAAAAAGGCCTAGTTTTGATTTCCAAGGGCCAAGACGCATTTTTCTCTTGAACAAAGTAGACACACGAACTTCTAAGCGGGCTGACTCCTTTATCGTCTGTAGTTCTTCGCTGATAATATTTTTAGGCACTGCCAGCATTGAGACCTTTCTGTTGCACAATCATCTGAAAGGTCACACGACAATCTGTAAGGATGAGGTCCTCCACTTCCTTCACAGTCACCACCTTGTCAGTCACTGGTAGCCACTCACTTCTTGACTGCCCTGCAAGGGCCATGCAACCAAGTTGAAAATTATTTCTTCATTTTCGGTAAGTGCATGAGATGGGCTTTCCTCGCCATAAACTGATTTCACGTTCTTGATGTATTTTCCCAGTGTAATACCGTTTCAAATGCATTAGCTGGATGACGGTTCGGTCCTCAATGGGCCCAATACCCATCTTTTTTACTTCTAAGTCTCTCCTACATAAGATAAAACCACTTCTCAGGATGCTCTTTGCGGGAACATTGTTCTTAAGAACCAAATATAATACCAACCAAAAATCATCAAATTCGGTCTACATCTTCTATGTGATGATCAGAACTTTCCGATACCCCCTCGTACTTATCTGATTAGCCTGAAATTGTTACAGGTAGATTCAGAGCCCCTGATTACCCCTGAGACCAATTTTCGTCAAAATCCGAGAGATGAGGATGTCAAATTGGAAAAAAGTGGTACGATCTATCGTGGAATGCCCCAACTTCCAGCGAACTCTGAACTTCGGACGCTGTCCCAGCCAACCCGCCTAGGTCGGGTCACCAAGCGTCGTGTCGCACGCCGCACTGCGCCGAGACCGACCTGATAATCACAGCGAGCGATTAGCGCCAGCCGCCCCTCGGGGCCGCCCAGACGGAGCTGTTGCCGGGCCCGGGCCCAGGCCCAGCGGTGGAGCCCGGCGGGCGGGCGGCACACGACAGACGGCCATTGACGGCAAACTGGAAACTGCCGCCACCGCGAGACGATGAGCTTCGAGATTAACAATTACACGGAATTCCAAACGAAATGCAGCGGTCCAGCCATACAAATTAATTAATAAGGAAGGATAGTATAAATAAAAAATATTAAGTTTCCGTCCGACGTAAACTGGAATCTGAGCCTCGTTTCATAAAGCTATTCCGTAACTTACGCCGGTTTTTGGGCTTGTATTGCAAGCGCATGTGAAGCGATAAATTTATTTCCCCTTCTCCCTTCTGTTCTTGCTTGCAAGATAAATAAATTCAACGATTCAAACCACCGTGATCGCTTCACATGCACTTGCAATAAAAGACCAAAAACCGGCGTAAGTTACGGACTCGTTTTATGAAACGAGGCCCTGGTCCCTGGATATGCCATTAAAAACTAGCCGATGACAATGCAGTCCATTACCAAGCCTTGGAGCATATATCGCTGCCAGACTGCCGAAGAGTAATTTCCAAGCCGGAGGGCGTAAAAGAGATGGACTGAAAAGGATTTGAGAGCTACTTGAAAACCCTCTTCAGCCATTGGGGATACATCCGCGTCGTAAAACGTGGTCGTAGACAAAAAAAAAAACTATGATGAATGCATGTTCTCACGCATTGCTTTGTAAGCATCAGAACATGCAGACTGACGAAGAAGTGCAACACATAGGGTAAACACTACTGAACTAATGTCTGTTGATTGACCGTTTAGCCACTGACTTAGGCATCCATAGTCCATACATCTTGATAAGGGAAGTATCCCTGCGTGTGGGAAATATTGCGTTCCAGAACTCAATTATATTTCGTTGCTAGGTGGACGGTGAAAGCTTCTGGATATCGCTTCAAGCTCAAGCTAATAAACTGCTATATAATTCCATTCATCTTCCTCATTTATTACTTCGTCTTTTATGACGAGTGATGCAGGACTGGAGCCGATGTCTGGAGTTCCGGACCGCAGCAGTGGCAGGCAGACTGCGCCGGAATACAGGAGTGCCCTCCGGGACAGTCTACCATTACAGGTACACCGGATAGAACGGCGCGCGGGCGGCTCGGCCGCCCCAGCTCTCAGATCTTTTTACATGTTCTTATTGTCATAATTCTTATTCCTTTTTATATTCTTATAGTCATAACGCGCCGAATCTGCAGCATTGTGCTGCCGATGCGACACAACAATCGATATCAACAGAAAAAGTGCTCAGCTTGACAGAATGGAAAACATCGAGAGCATTTTCTCAGAACGGAAAACTTACGACAAAGGTTCTGAGGAAAGGGAAGTCCTTAAATTCCCAACGGAGGCAACATAATAAAAAGAAAATCATGTTAAGTTGCAGTGGATCACATAGACATGACCGACATGGACTACATACTTAGCTACGAGTGCACGAATTGAAACCGTACGAATCCTCTACTTGTTTTGCATACCCATTTACGAATGTTCATTACGGGTCAATCAAGACTACTGGTCGGAGTCCTCAACAATACTTCAACTTGGTTGACAAATGATACACCGAACGGCTTCTGCAGTCTTTCATGATCCGTAAGATTATGCTATCGGTCACTCTAGGAAAGACACTTTGGCGCCAATATACAAAGGTGTAACCCGTGGGATTATCTGCAGCGTGAGAGTGACCTGTGAGAGTCAAAGCTAGTCGGGGTGTCGTTAGTGTTAGACGCATCATATAGCCCGAGTGCCGGGGCCGGTCAACCTGCTGGGATGGCCAGGGCCAAGGAAACCAGCAGCGACTGGCACACTATTTCATAAGTCCGAAGAAACCAGCAGCGACTGATACTACGCCATTTCATAAGTGCAACATTCATAAATGCAAGCAAATCAACAGTGGCTCCAACTGGTTTTGGCCTGTGACTTTAGAATTTAACATTATCTTCTGACACCGTTTGGTAGCGTTGTGACTATGAAAACACCTAATCCTGCAAGGGCAGCTTCGAACCTTCCATTATATCAACCAACATTCTGAATATCATTCAGCTCAGTTATCGATGTTCGTGAGATCAATAAAGTACAATCAAGGATTATATATGATTCAGGCACGAGTAGATGTGGGAAGTAAGTGGGATAAGGGACCGCAGGGAATCATCAGCCATATCTCGCGCAGAAAGGTAATGGCCCGTAATATGACGAAAAGACATTACTGCGGGATACGATATCCTCAGCAGAGACAGAAAACATGCCATTATATGTATGATGAGACAGAATGCTACATTATTCTGCTCTTGATCGACAAGGGAAAAGGACAGGGTAACATTGAAGCTAGTCAACAACAGCAGAGACAGATCGAAACTTTGTCTCATTCCCTTGCCCATGAACTATGATCATCATACATAAGATTATCGACAGCCTGTAATACCTTGGGTTGTAACAAAAAAAAAAACAGACAAAAATAATCAGGGATTAATCAAATAAACTGACGACAACGTGAATGCATTTAATGTATGTAAGTGTGCTGTGTCTGAATACATGCAATTGGGTAAATTTCAGCTGATAAACGTAATTCTAGCCAGACATAATGCAGGCAAGTTTAGTGCACTGCTTAGTAAGGAAAGTTGACAGAGCGGCGTGGACCAGCCCCCGTTCACGAGCTTCAGAATTCCTTTACCGTGACGTCATCACGGCGCATGAATTTTCCTTCAACCATAGAAATGCATACAAAGCATGGTGTGTTTCAGGCGGGCTAAGGAGAAATCTAAGGCCTACATGTGTTCAAAAGACGTACCACTAAGCCAATGGATTCGTCTCATTACGATAAATGGAGTTGAAATCGAAAAAATCGGCCTATATTTGACTAAAATAGGCCTATCAAATGGTCCTTGCAACTCATAATGAACGATTTCCTCTGCGTTAAAAAAATTGTTTCTTGTGATTTTTATCAGCTACAGGGGAAATCCTTCATAATTGCTACCAGATTACTACCATATTCCCTCGCATTTCTGTTGCGCATTGCCTCACAAATCAGAGTTTTGTGAAGTTTATATTAATTTAATTGTCATATTTCGACTTATTTTGGCGATTTTCAATTATTTCAACGCAGCATGGATCAGATAGCTCTCATAGTTTGTTGAAGAATGTGGCTTTTGCTTGGTTATTTTCGAGTTATCTGTGATTTGGTGCGCCGTGATCGTAGCATTATACAAATTACCTATATCAACTTTAAAAATTGAATCAACTTTTGAAGTGAAGTTCACATGAAAAATCAAAAGTTCAAGCATAATAATTGTTTAAACATAATGATGCAACATGTGTCTCCCAGATGGAACTTATATTTCAATTAAAAACTGAAAATGGAAAACAGAAGATGGATCTGCGGAGTTACTGAGATCACAAGGTGCTCTTTATTGTTGGTAATTGAAGATGTTGAGAGAACTTGTGAATCTGCATACCAGTCCTGACTTGCTTGATTGTTTAAAACTATTTTAATTCTCAATTGTGTAATGTGTAGTGACTGTGCACACTGCGCAGCACATGTGCGCAGAAATGTGCAGGTGGCTGGTAGGTGGGTTAAACTTCGGAGATGCGAATTTGGATGTCAGTTATAAAATTAATGGTTATGCCTTGTAGAGTAAGCTCTGCTGTTTTTTTGTAATTGTCTTTTTTATAATTGTAACCTACAATGCTGTTAGTTTCATTTTTATTTAAATGCTCGACCAGAATTTGCACTTGTTCATGCATGAATGGCTAAGTTTGGGGTGTTTATTCAACCCCGACTGCTCAAGTTTTTCAAAGGCACATGACACAGCACGGCTAGATCAGCTGGTACCTACCTGTTGACTATTTTTGTTTTTGGTGGTGATGTGTTTGCTGTTTGTTGTCTTTTGCAAGGTGGTCAATGAAATAAAATAATGCATTATTTTGGAATGTTTCCTTGACAGAAGCCAGGAGCCGGATTGATGTGTGCTGGTAAATGAGATGGTTCAAAAGCATTATCTGATGTTTTTCAATGTGCATAAGCCATAACATCCCTTTCATACGCTGAAGTTTTAATAGCTTCTCAGTCTCTGTCATTTTCCTGAAATATTGGTGTACAGTAGTACCTTCTCAGAGTGAGAGGTACCTGCCTTCTGCTGGATGAATATTTAATTGGTTGGACGAAATGGACAGGTAGCCTTCATTAATGTGAAATCTTATTTCTATAAAACTTTGAAAATGAAGTTCTAATTATTCATATGTGCATACATTTTTGATGACTAAGAAAGTTTTCCACAAGAGTAGAAAATGTGGGAAAGTCTATCAAATAACACATTCTGAAGGCTCAATGCTGACAGAGTGCTGCCTCAAAGACTAACTGACTTGCTGGGTTACGAATATTTCTTTATTGTAATTTTCAAATGTAATGTACAATACATTGCAGTGAAATAACAAAATAGTGCAGTAAAATAGTATTGGCGACGATCAAACAACACGTGCGCCATTGATGTCTGCAAAAATTGCTACCAGATTGCTACCAAATCCGTGACGTCACCACGGCGCCTTTATTTCCCTAGTGAACCAACCTGAGTAGTAAAGTAATCTTGGCGTGGACCACCTTTCACCCATGGCCTCGCACGATAGTCGTGTCACATAGCCGGTTAACCCGCGCCCTGCTGGGGGGGGTGTTTGAACACCCCCCTTGTGGTTTTTCGCGAATATCTCAAAAACGGCGGCGCGGAGCGCCGCCGTTTTTGGTACACCTTATCATACATCAATTCTACACATGTTGTGAAAATTTCAGACCAAGGTCATTCAAGGTCAGGTCACCAGGTCACTTGAAGTGACCTCACCTCATAAAAACTTTCAATGTCTGTCATAGCTACACCGAGTGACCGATCGCTTTGAAACTTTCAGCGATTGCTAAGAGCAATAGCATGTACAAAATGTATATCTCAGAATTTTGATATCGATGACCTAAGGTCAGGTCAATTTTGCGACCTCCCCATTATAAGTCAATGGGAGAAAATTGAAATGCGCCTCTTTTGGATGAAAGACATTATAAACACTCCCAAACACCGAATTACAAGTGGTTTAGACACACTGAACTTGAAAATGGTGTCCGTGACCCTTGTTTATGCCCTGAGGTCATCTTAGGTCACGAATGGTATCTAACAGTTTTTCGCAAATAACTTTTGATAGAGGCATGCTAGAGCGATGAAAACTCCTTAGATGTGTTCAGCTCGACGATACGGATCGACTGATATGCAACATGACCCTTTCCGGTCAGGTCATGATCTTGACCTGAGGTCAAATTTTCAAGTTGACCTTTCAAGGTCAATTTATAGTTCATTCGATGCGTCTTGACGAGAGGAACACGATGCCGGTAAAAGTAAGCTCGTACAAGGCTTGAGTCAAAAGTTATTGCAGAAAAACTGTTTTCGAAAAAATCGGTTATTTTTGCAGTTTTTGCCCCCTGCAGGCAAAACCGTTGACGTTAGGTCAAATCTGAGAGAATTACTCAGAAAGGGCGTTAATAGGGCTATCGAATGCGCTTTTCCGCGGCGCTGTAGCTCTATTGGTTCCCGAGTTATGCGTTGGCTTCTTGGAAATTTTCGACATTCGACCTGGAAATCGGCGAAATTTTGCCTTCAATGACCTCTGGTGACCTGACCTTTGACCTGACCAAAAAATTGACCGAAGTGATTTCGTCATTATTTTTTACGCTCTTTCGAACGCCGCCTTCCGCGTATCGCTACGTGGCCCAGGAGCCGAGTTACAAGGGGGGGTGTTCAAACACCCCCCCCCCAGCAGGGCGTGGAAATCCAGGACCCCCAGCAGGGCGCGGGTTAACCCGCGCCCCGTAGGGCTACCAGCGGACCCTACCACCCGTAGGGGAGGGGGGGGGCGTTTCGGCCCCCCCCCTAAGATCTCGGAAAGTTACCGGCCGATTTTCAAAATTCAAACGGCGTTCGATAGCCCCACCCGGGAACTACCTTGTGACCAAATTTCATTGACCTAGGTCAAACCGATGACGTCACAGGTCAGGTCAAAGGTCAGATTTTCACCGTTCACAGGCAATTCAAGAAATGTGCTGTGAAAGCGAGTAAATTGGTAATTTATTGAAAACCATCGATGGTACATTGTTCGTCAAACACATACTTTGCTATCTGAGGTCACTGATACCAGGTCAGGTCACAGCGAGGTCAGGTCACCGGGGGTCACAATATGAATGTGTCGTGTGATACATGTTTTATGGTCCATTTTACATGACAAATGCGATTATGTGGGTTAGGCAGCCTTTGGGGCCAGCCTAGGTCACGTTGTTGTTAAGGTCAGGTCAAGGTCAGGTCAAATTAGGTCAAATTTAAAAGTTGATATTTTTGCATAAAATGGGTATCGATTCGATGCAGCTCGTCACGGGGAGTCTAATGGTGGTCTTCGTTTTGCTCTACGAGTTCTGGAATTGCCAAAAATTGAGTTTGAAAATTTGACGTCATCATTTTTGAACAGTTTTTTCGCTATAACTTGGCCAAAAAACGAGGTATCGATCTGAAATTTGGTATGTAGATAGAAGACGGTAGGCACTATCACATATATTCCGTTTTTTTCGAAACTCAAAAAACTTTTTGGATTTTTTGGCGAAGATATCCAAAAAAATGCTTTTTTGATTTTTGGGGGTCAAAACTCAAAAATTTCAAAAATTCGAGATAGCAGTTTTGTAGCCCTGTCAATTCTACACCTTTTATACCTTGATCATTTTTCTGTATCTTCAAAGCTGTAGTCCTGACAGGTCTTCTCGCGAAGGTCTTTTTTCGGTCGAAAATGACAGAACATGACGTCACTTTGACGTCATTTGTGGCCAACCTATCATAGCCTCTGGAAAAATTTTTGGTCACAATGTGTAAAATTGATGCCCGGAGGGGTCCTGAAAGTTTGGTGGCGATATCTCCAGCCGTTTAGGAGATATCGACCGAAAAGGACAGGGGGGCCGTTTCGGCCCCCCCCCCCTACGGGGCGCGGGTTAAGGACGGGGTTAGCTGCGGACCGACAGGCCGGCTCGGTCCACGGCAACAGGTGTGAGTCGGTCGCAGTCGACACCACTGGCCGTATGGGTCTACCAACGAGACGACAGCCCACTACACAATACACAATACACACAGACTAGAGGAAAGGTAACGACAGAAACCTACAGCAAAGCAAACGAGTATACAGAAAATTAGACAAAAAAAAAAAAAAACGAGCAAAGCGCCATCCAATAACCGAAATACCCTCTACAGCACAACCCAATTTCAAATATCAAACTGGAGGGTAAACAACAAAATTGCAAATAAAACCAACAAAATTGCAAATAAAACCAAACCAAACCTAAATATCACTCGGGGTGGGACGCCACCCTCCCATATCACTTACTTGACATTGTTAACGTTAGTGCCGAGCCTACGTAAGCTAGTGAGACAACAGAGAGAGCCGAGCGCTCAGCCGTCGGCCCACTCACCGAAGACCATCGTGGCGCCCCGCCACCCCCCGGAGGCCCTCTAGACCGGCAAGAGCGCGCGCCCCGCGTCGGCCACCAGCACGCGCCGCGCGCGCCGACTGAGCCGTCGCTGCCGTCGTCGCCGCCGACGCGGGTGCGCAGCCGGCACCGAGAGTGTGCCGGGACGGCGGCGGCGGCGGCTCTGTGTCGACCAATCAATCGATGGGCAAAGTCGCGGAGCAACAACAGTCGATAACAACGCACCCGCTGACCCTGACATGCCCAAAGTGACCGCTCCCGACGATCCTGTCAATCGTGGAGCTGGCACGACGAGAGAAAAAGGCAGCCCGCGGCGAATGGGCAACAGGTGGGACAGGGTGTCGGCCATGGGAGGAAACGAACAGCCAGCGGCTCTACAGGGTGGGGCAGAAAGATTTACCTGTTTGTTTTCAGTCCATTGCTTAAAAAGTTATGAACGGATTTTGATAAAATTTTGCATGCAGCTTCCCAACTGACTCATGTATCAACTTTAAGATCGTTTTTACATTTTGTGATAGTTGTTGGTGAGCTATGGCGAAGATGACTAAGTGAGCCCAAATCGCGGCGCTGAAGTAGACTGGCCACAGCTCCCGAAGCGTTGCCAAACAGCTCGGTGTTGCCGTAAAAACTGTTTGCAGTATAATTAAATGACTTCAAAAGACAGTGTTAGTGTCGTCGAAGTACATGCCAGGCAGAACAAGGGATTTCCGCTTCAAAAAGCTAGTTGATATCGTGCACAAGAAGGTGTTTCAATTCCTAGGCGAAGCATGCGCAAACTGCCAAGGGAACTCGTTGTTTAGCCCAGAACCGCCAAGAGAATCATAAACGACGGCTTAGGCTTTATGTCATACAGGATGCAACGTCGACACCTAATTTCGGCGGCATCCAGGGAAAACCGGCTACACAGGATCCAAAAGACATTGGAGGAGATCAGGAGCGCCGGTAACAAGGCATTCTGCTGGTCCAATGACAACATGTTCATGCCTGAGCCCCAGAGACACTCCCAAAGCGTCAACATTTTGGCAGATGGTCCATCCAGCATTGATCCTGCTATTCGCACCATTTTTTGTTGCTTGAAGCCTGGTGGTGTCATGGTTTGGGCTACCGTCGCATCCGACGGCTCAAAAGGAGCCTTGGTCTTCATCAAGGAGGCTGTGAAAGTGAACTCAGAGGTTCAAGTCCATCTGCTGGAGGAACATGCTTTGTCTTGGGTCACTCAGTCGTTCTGAGACGGATACGTCTTCGTCCAGGACGGTGCGCCGCCGCAAACGGCCAACATCGCTCAACCGTGGTGGAAGACCCACATGCGTGGGTTCTGGGACAAAGACATTCGGCCATCATCAAGTCCAGACCTGAACCCGATGGACTTCGCAATCTGGGCCATCTTAGAGAGGAGGGTGTGTGCAGTGCCACACAGCAGAATCGCCGCCCTGAAGCTGGCCCTCGAGACGGCACCGTCGAATCTTGGCGGGGACACAGTGCGGCGCTCGTGCCCCTCCGCAGAGGGACGTTTCGAAGCAGTGGCGAAGGACAAAGGTGACCATATTGAGTCATTATGCCGTCGCTGAGATGTGTACATGTTACTGCATATATGTGCCAGAAATCAATTTGATATCTTTGTTCAGGGCCGAAATATTTAAGAAAATCAAGAGGTAAATCTTTCTGCCCCACCCTGTATTATATAAACCAGCATGTGGCTCTGTACCACGGCCACGGAGCGGCCATTCAAACGCTACGTGCCTGATGTACCCGGACGAAGTCGTCACGCGTCGACAGCAGCTCATATAACACACGAGATCAGGACGCCGGGTGCCTCCATTAGCCGATTGCCTCGCTATGGACACCGCCACAGGCTATGGAAACCCTAGGTGGCGGTCAGAAGCCAACAGCACCAAACCTTCGTGCCGGATGTCGACCGTGGGTTACCCACATCTAAACCCCGTCCTAAGCAGCCGCCAAAAACTTCCTAGCCGCAGTCCAGTTTGCTGTCGAACTGTCAACTACCACTAGACACCATAACATCAGTTTCAGTATTGGATGCTGTTCATGGTCTACCACCGCCCAGCCTCTACTACCCGTCCCAAACCGCAACTCTCGGTCTTGTGCGCTACTTACGAGCCGCGAGCACCGCGCCAGACGTCGGCGGCCGTAAAGGAACTCCGTCTAACCTCAAACGCGACTGGCGAAATGGAGGAAACCGGCGCAGGCAGCCGCTAAGTGCTTGGCGCGTCCTTGACCTTTGCTGGGCAGTCGGAGGCTGTTATGCCTCGCTGAGAGCTTTTAGCAGCTCAAACGAGGGAAAGGAGTTCATTTGGTGCACTCCCGCTAACATCAGTGGGACAAGTGAAACACCAAGAAACACTTATGATAACAATTACTTAGTTTTAAGCCTCTTAAAGGACTGGGCCCCACGGGGTAGATTAATCTCTGCTGTCTAAGACAGCGAGCAAAACCCGACACACATAGTGTATAGCGGTCCGAGGGCAGTGCGTTGGTGAAATAGGTTTACCGACGCCAATCTCCGAAAATGCAACTAGTGTGGGCGACGACAAATGCCTTCAAGAATTCCGTCCATTTTGTGTAAAATGAGAGTAAATCAACGACCTTCGATAGGAAATTACAGCCTGATAATTATGTGGGAGACCATTCATGAAGTTCAAACTATAAAGAGTGGTGCAGCATACAACCCTAATGCAAAGTTTCGCGTGCGATCAATTAAGTGACCCGAGCGCGTGAGAATCAGTCGGGTAGTTAATGAAAACACAGAACGGACTACGGGCCCACAGTCCACCCGAGTTGTTACCCCGTTCGCCTTAAAGCCAAAGTTCGTAGACGCCTAATAGATTAGCGTCGTATGACGAACTTCGCGCCAAAGGCGACAGCATGCTTTCAGAACCACCCACCAATATTATCAGCCAGCTCGGCTTTTGGTCTACTAAAAAGCACTAAAGCTAGTTTTCCTTATAATTAATATCCGTCAAAGTTAGCTGTCCACGACAAAGCCGCACACCACACAGGACAATGAAATAATGCTCCCAGCACGTCCGCTGCAGCACCAGGCAGGATGTTTGTCTAGCTCACAGAGCGTCTTCCTAGTATTCAGAGCGTTCGATACAACCATCCATAAGGAAAACCAGCCCCATCTCTCAAGGCAACTCAATGGCTGAGGCTACCGAATGGAAAGACGCTGGCATCAATGGGGTATATTCTTCAGGTAGTCGATTATCGTGTGCGTTAGCTACGGCGTTTGGACGTGCATTGTACAGCGATCGTTAGATCAGCCAATGGGATTGATCAGTTGTGGGTAGACATGCAATGCTACACCTGCGCATATATCGGCTTAGTGCGCCACACATGCGTTGCGTTAACGCCGGACTGGTGTGCGCATAAAGCCGGACGCCTCCATTATAATATCGAGCGGCTCGTCAATGGTCCTCAAGAAGTGGCTGTGAGTTGCACTAAATCTACGAGACCAGGGCCCCGTTTCATAAAGCGAATCCGTAGGTTACGCCGTTTTTTGGGCTTGTATTGCAAGCGCATGTGAAGCGATAAATTTATATCCCCTTCTCTCTTCTGTTCTTGCTTGCAAGATAATTAAATTGAACGATTCACACTATCGTCATCGCTTCACATGCGCTTGCAATACAAGACCAAAAACCGCCGTAAGTTACGGACTCGCTTTATGAAACGAGGCCCAGGATTCAGTACCCGAACCCGCACCCTGTGCTTCCACATTATCCCCTGCCCGTCTGACTGACCTCTCATCGGCGGCTGGTTCATGAGGATGGCCAGCGGACAGTCGTCGTCGTCCAGTACAAACTCGTTAAACGGCCCGGTCGGCTGGCGGTACTCGGCCGACTCGGGCTGCGGGTCCTGGGTCACCACCTGGGCAGACGGAGACATAGGTCAACGGTTGTAAGGTTACACATACTCGGCCGACTCGGGCTGAGGGTCCTGAGTCACCACCTGGGCAGACGGAGACTCGGGTCAACGATCGGACAGTTACACATACTCGGCCGACTCGGGCTGCGGGTCCTGGGTCACCACCTGGGCAGATGGAGGCATGGGTCAACGATCAGACGGCTATAGAACACTCAGCGGTCAGCATACGACGGTGATCGCACAGTGATGAGCAAAGGCGGTCACCAACGGTCACCACACGACACCGCTGTAACCACACATTAACCAGAGCTGTGTCACCACACGGCTAATTCACTCACCATTCAACACATCATGGCGCGTCACCACACGGTTACCATATGGTCACCGGCCACCAAACACGTGATATGAGTGACACTACGAACGGTAAGGTGGTATCAGCGTAGCAGAATAAACACTGATCACAGGCACCTATCCTACAAGTGTACCAACTGTCCTTGTGTACCCAGCAATCCACATAATATCCAATTCCACGGAATTGTCGGCGAAATCCACTACAGGACAATATCCCCTAGTCTGTGTGGCATAGCATATCGGTCCAGACTGGGTGTCGTTGAGTCTGCACCGAATGAAAACACAGAGAGTAATAAAACAACTCCGAATGGCGCTGCATGACTACGTTGGCTTACTTCTCTTCAAAACACTGCCGATTGAATTCTAGCCACCGATTTCTGACAACATCGTGGTGATAGCTTTAGAGACAAAAAAAATATTAAGCAAAAAAAAAAACACACACACACGAACCAATATCGGTAATGCATAACGGACCGAATTGAAGAACACTGGCGGACCAAAAACGGAAAAGAGAAATGAGAATCAGTGCATCGCGGCATAAGAAAAAAGACCGATCAGTCAGGATATCTGCAAACTTAACTACACCACAGCTGAGCTGGCCCAATAACCAACGCAGCCATGTTGGAACTCATTCTATGGTCAGCTGCCACGACTTATCAAAATATACACCAACTACTTTTTGATAAGTGTCAACGACTCCAGAGCCAACAGCAGTGCGAGTCACAATGCCATTTGTGCATCATCCGTACAGACTGCCAATCCAGCACAATGCACACACTTTTCGGGCAAGTGGCTATTATTATCAGTCGCCCGTCGTCACCATACGCTAGGCATTGTTTATGTAGAGATAGGGCCACATGCGGTCTAGCCTTTTGTGACATAATGACTCTGGAGTCTGGACATGCAGAGTAAAAAAAAAAAAAAAACACACACATAAAGCAATGCATAATTTTATACAAGCATTATCTAACCGATAACGTCGTCTCTGCAAACACAGGTGTCGCCACCTATCGGTGAACACAAGGTCCCACGCTAATAATTACTTAAACAGGTCATCTAAACAGGTAACCGTGAAGTTAGCCTAAGTTGTCACATATCAACAACGTATTCCATTTAATCCACCTCGAATACTCGATATTTGACAACACTAGTATCCCCGGCCACTAATCCCTTCGGCATATTTCCAATTGTTGCAACTGAAAACAGGCTGCTGTTGAGATCCTAAACCATCCACTCACCTGAACCAGAGCGTAGTTGTTGGGATCCTCTGAGTGTCGCCCGTACTTTTGCAGCATCTCAGCCACCACGACAGCGGCCGTGTCCGTCACAGACAGCAGCAGCGTCTTGTACGGAACCTCGCTGCACAGACTCTCGCCGTAGATCTGAGCAAAACAGAAAGGTGCGATAGGTTAGGAAGGTTTTAACACATGGCAAAAACAAGCGATCTTAAGCTACTCGCGGTTTTCTGTCCATTGATCGACGATTTATGCTTGCATCACTGGCAAGTAAACTACACAGAACACAGTTTTTAGGATTGGGCTTCACAACTTAAAAAAAAACTTTGAGTCCGAACCATGAACTTCTCGTTAAATGCAGCAGAAGCGAGTCGTTACTGGATACCATGAACAATAGCTGCAGCGGGACACCCTGCGCTTTATCAGATGTAACCGTCGGGGCCCAGTTTCACGGCACGTCGCTACCAGGTGTTGGCGCCAGCCGCCACGCTTCCATAAACACGTAAGCAAGCATGTCAACTTTGCTTACATTTTCATGGAAACCGAGCGCCAATACCTGTAAGCAGCTGGAAGCGATGTGCCATTATACAGGGACCCAAGCCTCCATCCCTCAGCGGTACATACCTTGAGCGTGCCGCCCGTGTCGGGTCCTCCGTCTCGGCTGCGGAACTCATGTAGCTTCTTCTCAAGCTTCTGCTGCCGCCGGCGGCGCATCACCGCCTCCGGGTTACTGATGGAGCGAGTGAAACTCGTCTCCGGCAGCTCTGTAAGAACGACACGGAGAGATGTGAGAGTCAATTAGTGAGAATGATGAAGCTGGGTGGGATGGGACATAGGTGAGCCCCATTTTAATTCTTTTTGCATTGCACAACATGAGCAAAGCATGCCGTCACCAATATCGGCAACTCTACAATTACAATTCTAATCTCACTGCAATATAACGGCACTATTTCAACCCACTCGATGTCTGACTGCAGTAATTTCGACTCGAACTGTTCATTTGGCTCTTGTTGTTTGAGCCTCCCCACACAGCCGCGGGTCACACTGGTCTATTGTGAAGCCGGTCAATGACGAGCAATGACCATCGACCAGTCAGTGAATAAACCAGCCAGCCGGCCAGCGGAAAGCCGCAATCGCAAAAGCCATTGATAGGAGGTAACGAAAAAAGCATCTTACGCAATAGGGCTGATAAAAGAGAAAAAATCACGAGTGACTGAGACACATTACAAGTCAGAAACTAGGCTACGTCCCTGTATGACTGAGCATTCCATGCTATATTATCACTTGCCCAAAACACGACAAAAAGCAGCTGCCTACAACTTATTCAAGATATGAGTTTTCAGCTTGGACCACCAATTCCTACGAAAAGCACAGGACACCGGCAATTGTAGCAATGAAGAATCGGAGATAGCCAAGACCCCTCCTTACCGGTATAGAGTTTCTCGGCGACGCCCGGGTCGTTTTCGTTGCTGCTTTGCATGCGTCGCAGCTTGTCCTGTTTCTTCATCTGCTTCTTCTCCCTGCGGCTCAGTTTCCGCTTGAAGTTGCTGTCAACGCCGCCGCCGCCAGTCGGCTCTCTGGTCGGATTCAGGGACTGGGAAACCGGCGGTGGCGTGACAGCGGTCAGAATATGACCCATGAGTGGTTTACAGTACATGGGCGGTCATCTTTGAATTCTAAGAAAAAACGGCAATTTTAGACAAGCAGGGCTTGCACTTGCAACACACTGAACAGACATGACTGAAAGCAATAAGTATGGTGATGAGAAACATGTTAAGCAAATCATCAATCTGAATGTTCGAAAAAAAATGACCTAAACAAGCACTAACACAGGCCGATAACTAAGCGCTTGATAAAATATCAAAGTAAATAAGCAAATCCCACCAAACAAATTGACGAATAACCATGCAGAATTGAACAGGATTTATCACTCGCTACGATTTCTACTGTTTTGGACGGAAAACTTCAAGCGCAGACACAGTTAAGCTTTATGGGGAGAAAAAAACAGGCTCGCAGTATCCGGTATCGTGAAATGACAAACATGCAAACCAGTGAGGGCGGCTTCGATACAAATCGATGACAGCTCAAATATCCTATGAAAGCAAATAGGCAACGAAGGCCGTGAGCAAAACAATTTAAACACCAGCAGCCAGCATCCGGATATTCATTATACCGGGAAATAACAGCAGTGTTTGGGTGAATGTCATTTGCTCACCTTACCCCGACGCGGCTGTGAAGATCACAATGTGTCAAAACACCATTCATCTGATAGTATATCATCATGGACAACAATCGAATTCATGTGTTCAGCAGCCAATATCATACATAATAAATCCAGCAAACAACAATAAAATTGCCGCACCGTAACTCAATAATTATCTTATGTGCGCTCACCCAGGGTTTTTCGTCGAGGTTTCTGAGCAAGAAGCGGCCCTCGCGGTCGTCCTGGTTCCAGTTGAGCTGCACGTGCAGTGGTCGCTCATCCATATCCAGCTGACGCTCCTCTGAGAAATTTACGGTCAAATGTCACCAAGCCACGAGGCGAGCACGAGATCCATCAAATTTAATGTCTCGGAGGTCGTTGCTCCTATACAAAGACAATCCATTTAACGCAGAAATGCTACTTCTAGATTGAAATGAAGTCACACTTAAAAGAGATAAGCGTTCAAACTGGCATTGACTCGGACGTGAGGCTGTAGGGTGGAACGGTGGATCTAATGAGATAAACCATAGATAAACTTATCATCAAGAGCCGTATAAATCACAGCGAAGAATTAAAAAAAAAAAAACACCGCATAAGCTTTCGAAGACTATTGTGAGTGTTACCGACAAATTGCACCTATGCAAGGCGGTACGGGCGAAAGACTCAGCGCTGCTGAGCCGAGCCGCCGCCGCGCCGCCGAGCCGAGCGCCGTCCGCGGTCGCGGGACGCTGGCGTCCCCTCTGACCCGGCTGGCCGGCCGGCGCGGCAGGGCGGCTCCCTGTTTGCGTAGGACCGGCCCAGGTCCGGGCCATTGTGTGGGGCACGCACGTGCGCGCCCGGCGTGTGTGTCTTCCGGGTGGAGCGCTGGACGCCAGGGCCATTTTTAGCCTTTTCTGTGTGCTCTGACCGTCCTCAACGCGTCTTGTTTTCACCCCCTGTCGCTGTATATAAACTAGTTGTAAACACCCCCGGCCCTCACTTCACCTTTCGACTTCGACGGGGACACTGCGCTGCCCCTGGCTCTCTTCCCGGTACGTTTCGCTGCCTTGTCCGCCAAATATAGTGAACTAGAAGACAAAGTGTGTGAGAAGCCCGAGTGAGAAGTGAAACAGTGCGCGGTCTACAGGGTGTCTCAAAAGTTCGCTTACACATTTCCCATGTCAATAAAGCATATAAGAACCGGCCAAAAATCTAAGGTTTTGGTGTCCGTGTGTACACTAGACAAATATGCATGCTTTGACAACTGATTCGGAAGGTTGGAAACCAAACCCTTTGCTGTATCTCCAAAAATATTTGCCCATACTGATTTTCGTCACTCCGTCAGCTGCCGGAGGCTGATAAAAGGTTACCAGCTTTCAAGCTCTTGTAGGGGAATCCCCCGCAGTTTCTGCGTCGGATTTAGGTTTGACGAGCTCCCCGGCAACATCCGCTTCTCCCTGAAAGCCGATAGCTTGCATCGACACCATCCGTGAGTATTTTGTAGGTCTTCTCTGGCGCTAACTCCTTCATGAATGACTGGCGCCGACCTCCCAAGCACCATTTTCCTTTTCAAAACAACCCCATTCCTGAACAAATGGGAAAAGCCAGGGGCAAATTTTTCGCAGCATATCGTAGCAGAATGTGTCGGCCATCTGTTTTTTAGACACATTTTGCAAAATTTGCAAATCCCGAACGCTCGTCATTCCCAATGCCAAGACCTTCGCTGGGTTCCGGAGTGTTTTCCTCAGGAGAGGTTCTGCTTTGTAAACGGCCAAAACCTGTCCATCGTGCGGTTTTGTCCGGATTTTGTGTGTAAAAGAAAGCTATTTGCTCCAGATCTGCCTCTTGAAACTTCGTTAGATAAAACTTTACATTAATTAACACTTTTGGAGGGTCATTTATCCTCAGCATTGACGATTTTCGCATTATTTTCCCTCAAAATTTAGCGTTATAGATATTATAAACAATTTTAAATGATATTTTGTCTTTATTTTATGATGACCTGCAATTTTTGAAACTGGGTAACCTCTGTCTGTGAGCTTCTAGTCAGTTTTCAATAGTTAGGACTGCATTTTCAGCTGCTTTCCGGAGCACGAGTCTGCTGCGGTACAAGGGTCGTTCAAAGCGCTGTTAGTCTCGCATGGTTTTGTCCTTCAAAAATTTTAGCCACCGTTTTTATTAGATGACCATCATGTTGTACTCATCCTCGCCGACACTTTGCCATGTGTCATTTCCGACCTAACCATTCCCATTACTCGTGAAGCAGAGAGTTTCTCAGCCGACCCGAGTATGCGACCTCCATTTTCATGCCTGATCCATGGTCAGAGGTGAACCCTTTTTGTGTGCTCATGAAGGGTCGAATGCGCTTGAAAACAATGAAGCTGCTTGAGAAAGGTTGTTACCAATGCCCATGCAAAATTTCGACTGTTAATTTCATGTTGATTCAGAATTATTGACAAAAAAGCATGGCTGGTACCTGTAAGCGAACTTTTGAGACACCCTGTACACTGTAAACCAAATTGACAAGTCTTGTGTAATATAACCAATCATCTCTTGGTATGTTTACCAACTGATACTTTTCAAACAAGCCGTTGTCTGGTGCATTGCTTGTCAGATGACAACTACGAGTCAATAGTTACTATGCACACCAACTTCTCAGTATCCAGACCAACTCTACATTTGTTTCAACGTTTGTTTCTTAACCAGTTTTGGAAACTTGTTGCCGCATGGTTATTTAACCGGCGCCTAACTTGTACTGGTCAGCTGGTCAGCATACACATGGTCAGCTGCGCCCGTGACGTCAGACTTGGCGGACCAATCAGCGGTCGCCGTCCGGCCCCGGCGCGGCGGTTTCAAACCGTTCAAACCAGCAGTTGTCGCGCGGCCGCCGTGCAGCATGGATCAGCGACGAGGGCTGTTCCAGCATTTGTGCAGTAAAAAGTGAAATCTGTGAACTGTGGTGTTCGTGCTGTGAGTGAGGCCCGCTCTGGCCTGCGGGACGCACTAATCGTGCCTATACCCGCGGTCGAGACGCCTCCCTTCCCCTGCGCGCGCAATGTAAGTGGGCCAGACCTTTGCATGCACATGTGAGCAGATGTTTTGCGGTCGGTGTTTTTTTTTATATAAATACATTTATTTGCCTTTAATTCAACTCTTTATATTTTTAACTTAACTGATGGACATATATGGGCTGTAAAAGCTAATCTGGTTGGCGATCATGCTTTATTCGAATTATCTGCGTGATCGTGCAACTGCCATGATTGTTATGGTCAATGTGGAAATATCCGTCATACGGGCATGTTATACTTCTGGCTTGATGCGATGCACAAAACCATGTTCTTCCACATACGCAGCAGTTCTTGCTTCAAAGACTTATATGCTGACGGTGCACGATAGGTATACCTTATACCTCATGCATTTACCACATCCATTCGAAAATATGCACTTGGAATTGTCTCCAGTCAATAGTAATAATTATGTTACGAAACTATAGTCCATTTTTCTTAAGTTCGACCCTCACTCAAAGCATCTTTTTGAACACAGCACGAGAATTGCTGAGTGAATAACTGGGAAAACTGGTCGGCGCACATTGCTTTTCACATATGATTGACTTGACCAAAATTATTAGCAATTGAACTCTGTTTTCCCGACTCGCAATGTGAATCTGCCTACATTTCAAATTCCTTAGCAATACACGAGCTGTCGGGAATTATAACTGAGCTCATCAATTCAACGCATGGAGTTTAACACTATGCTACTTTACCGGTGTTTATAACACATTTTGCAAATAGTATTCATTCTTTGAATACATTGTGCGCCGGCCAGATTTCCCAGTCATTCACTCAGCAATTCTCGTGCTCTGTTCAAAAAGATGCTTTGAGTGAGGGTCGAACTTAAGAAAAACGGACTATAACCCTCGCCCTGGCAGGGGGGGGGTCGATGCGACCCCCCCCTAAGGTTTTTCGAGGATAGCGTAAAAACGGCGGCGCGCAGCGCCGCCAAATTTGGCACAGCCTATGGGGCAACCTTTTTACATATGACCTGTAAATTTCAGGTCCGGGTGACCTTGGGTCAGGTCACCAGGTCAGAAAAAACGGTACAAGGTCATGGTCAAATTTCAATTTTCTTTTTGCACCTGTCCAACTCACAGTTTTGCACTGATTTCCTTCAAACTTTCAGGATGTGCTAAGGTCACCGAGTTGTATAACATATATTTCGGGTTTTTTGAGGTCACTGACCTGAGGTCAGTTAGAGGTCATAACGTCGTAATGTTAAGCCTATGGGAAAATACTAAATTCGGAAAATACTGGAGATATCCGCTTCGTTCTATCAATTTTGTGCTTTGAAACCACAGCACTTAACAGCAGGTCACTTGGTGCTTCTTTGTTTGGTGTACTTATCCATGGGTCAGGTCGAATGAGGTCAACTGAGGTCAAATGACGTTTTTGCCAATAACTTGGCACACAATGACGCTAGAGCTTAAACAATGGTATCATTGTGTTCCTGGTGATCAGCCGAATCGAATGATATGCGATATGATGCAATTTAGTTAACTTTAACTTAATTTATTAATTTAAGTTTACTTAAAATTTAAGAAAAACTTTTAGTACACGTAAGCAATCTAAAAAGTATATCATTCGACGCGCCTTGACGTGCTGAGTTCACTTGTGCTTTTCTTTTTGCTCTATCTTAATTAGATCAAAAGTTATAAGCGAAAAACTTTTGACCTGTTTTTAGCGAAATTTTTACATTTATACCCCCCAAAACCCCCCTAAATATTGACCTAGAGCAACCAAATTTGCACAGGGGCGAGAACTCCAGGAGGCCCACCTACCTACCAAATTTGGTGTTTCTAGGTGCCATAGGAGCCAATCGCGAGGGGGGGGGTCGCATCGACCCCCCCCTGCCAGGCCGTGTTATGAAAAATGCCCTGCCAGGGCGAGGGTTAATTCGCCTGATTGGTTTAGTCACTCTGAATGCTGCTCTGGTTACAATAAATTGAGCTATATCTGCGAGTTTCAAAATCATGCGGCTAAATCGGCGCACCTCCACGGCCCAAACACGATGACCGTCAACTAGTTTATTGCGGCGATCAGCTGATGCAAAACTGGGTCAGTGTGCCACGTGTGCCCTGTGGTTCACACCTTCCTCACCAGAGGCGCGCCACCGTCCACAGAATCTGACCCGCAATCTGCTCCATCCTAAAACAGAGCCAATAGGTGGCGCTGGGGAGGTGACCAAACAAGCACCAGGTAGCGCTGGGGGGCGGCCGGCACTAAATATGGTCCACATTTCACAACAAATTACATACTACGTGATGTAGGTACGTGACCGTAATAAATACTAATGATTCCAGAAACTTCCGAATGGATGTGGTGTATGCATTCATCGATTATATAACCCATCAGTATTTCGTTTCTTGTCAGCGCAAGCCTTTGAGCAATAACTGATGCCAGTCATGATTTTGTGCACCACTTCCAGCAAAAAAATGACCTGTCCGTATAGAAAATATTTCCTGAATCAGTATCGTGGCAATTGAAAACGAACGCGAATCGTAAGTTCTTAAGGTTATCAACGCAAACAAAGCGATTGTGTGGAAGAACAAGTTCGAACTGAGCGTTAGTACACTTACTTGTTGACAATTTGTAAACTAGGGGTTGTTGAACCGACAAGGAAACGGCTATATGCCTATCCAGAAGTTGGTAGGTGCACAAGGCCCAGACTAGTACTCAACAAGGTGACGCCTATGCGAATTGGAACCAAACTTGTAGACAAACTGTTAGTTTGTTGGCCAACACGCCTGGGGTTGGTGAATCGACAAGGTGACGCCTATGCGAATTGGAACCAAACTTGTAGACAAACTGTTAGTTTGTTGGCCAACAAGCCTGGGGCTGGTGAATCGACAAGGTGACGCCTATGCGAATTGGAACCAAACTTGTAGACAAACTGTTAGTTTGTTAGCCAACAAGCCTGGGGCTGGTGAATCGACAAGGTGACGCCTATGCGAATTGGAACCAAACTTGTAACAAGGAGCCAACTTGTAGATTTGGTTTACAGTGTACACACAGATGAGATATTCGAAGGAGATGCGGTAGGCGTATCGGTTCCGGTGACCAGGTCTACTGACTATCCTTTGTTATCCTAAAACATTCCTAATACGCCCTGAGAAGGGGGTTTCCTTTGACGTCGGTATCCGGCGCTCTCATATTTTAGGCCCTAACATACGCCCAGAGAAGGGGGTTCCTTTGTCGTCGGTATCCGGCGCTCTCTTATTTAGGCCCTAACATACTCCCTGAGAGGGGAATTCCTTTGACGTCGGTATCCGGCGCTCTCATATTTTAGGCCCTAACATACTCCCTAAGAAGGGGGTTCCTTTGACGTCGGTATCCGGCGCTCTCTTATTTAGGCCCTAACATACGCCCTAAGAAGGGGGTTCCTTTGCCGTCGGTATCCGGCGCTCTTTTATAAGGTCCAAATATACTTCCTAAGAAGGAGGTTCCTTAGTCGTCGGCATCCGGCGCTCTATCCTGTATCCAATATTTAGTTGTATCTTAACTAGGCTAACGTGATAGGTTATAACATTTATTTTTCCAATTTTCCAATTAAACCATTTTCCTCCTGGATCTCGGTCACCAAACAACCAAATGCTGTGCGATGCGCGATTAAATACAGTCCACACCATGAAAGGAGATTCGAACGAAAGCGTCGCCAACATTTTCTGGTCCTCCGGGCCGGATGGTCCGGGCCTGAAGTGAGAACTGAAGTCCGTTGTGGCTGCCCGTCGCCGACTTACTGATTGATTGTAGGTTACAAGCTGTGCCTCGTGTGTGCCAGTCGGATCGAGAAGAAAGTTCCGATGATGGAAGATTCGACTCAGGCGGAGAACACAGAGACGGCGACGGTGAGTCAGGACACTGCCGGTGAGGAAGCTGGAGACACTGCATGCGTGTTGAAGCACCTGAAACTTCAGCGCGGGCGCAAGGCCGCCGCGTTTACTCGTGCCTGTAACACGGCGGAGGCTCAGATCGCGCGCCGAGCTAGCGAGGAAGAACTAAAGAAGCGGCTCGAAACCCTGAATGCGACACTGGATGGTTTCATGGAGGCCAATGACACCTATGTTGAGAAGGTGCAGGAGGTCTGCGAACTGGAAGAAGCGGAAGAGTACGCCACCCGACTGACGGCACGGCACGCCGAGACGGTGAAAAGAATTGAAGAGGCGACTACGCACCGACCAATGAGCTGCTGCGCGGCGTCGCAAGCAGATGACAGACCACCACCATCAAAGTGGCATCACGGGGGGAGTAGAGTAAATGGATCCCGTGTTTCAGGAGTCTCCAGAGCGGCGTCCAGGGAAGCTGCAATAACGGCAGAAATGAAGAGCCTGGAGCTGAAGCATTTGAAAGCCAGGCAAGAAAGAGAAAGACAGCTGAGAAAACAGGAGGAAGAAAGAACAGCTCAGAGGAGAAGAGAAGAAGAAAGGATGGAAGAAGAGAAGAGGATGATGGAGGAAAAGGAGTTAGAAGAGGAGGTGGAACGAGCGCAGCAGAGGGCAAGACTTCTGAGGGCTGCAGAAAATGACCTTGAATGGGAGCGGAGAAACGACTTTGATGACGAAATCCCAGTGGAGGTGGAGCCTGAGCAATGCGATATATCGAGAGCCGTCCGTGATACGTCAGGTGAGCAGCGGCCGGCATCCAATGGTGGCGAAGTTTCTCGCTGCATCTCGTCATCACCCAGAGCTGTCGGTGTTCCTCAAGGTGAGAATGGGGTGCTCAAGAATGACGGACTGGCTCGTGCCAGCTGGATCGCAACGCCGGCCTCACCCCGACGTAATGACCTGGCAGGACCATCAGCGTTCGTAAAGAGCATACCGCGACTGACACTGCCAACGTTCCGTGGAAATGCACGTGAGTGGCCGCGCTGGATTGGTCTTTTCAAAGCCTTGGTGCATGATCAGCCGTCCCTGTCGGATGCTGAGCGCATGGCTCACCTTCAAAACGCGGTGGAAGGGCCCGCGGCCCAGGCCATTGACGGCATGTTATTCAACGGTGACTTGTATCACGAGGCCTTGAAAACTTTGCAAGATAGGTTCGGACGAGAGGAAGACATCATCCAGGCCCACCTGCGAAATGTGTTCATGACCTCGCCACCGTCAGTAATGGACCTCCCAGCGATGGAGAAGTTTTATGCGGTCGTCCATAACACAGTCACCGTCCTGCGAAATCTCGGCTATGCGAGTGACCTGTCAAGCAGTGAAAACTTGAGAAGAGTGGTCGAAAAGCTGCCGAGCGAGCTAGCCCGAGAGTGGGGCCGTGAAGTGTTCCGGCTGCGACCGACGAGACCGACTCTGGAGACGTTCACCGAGTGGCTCCAAGTCCAAGTCAGCATCCTGAGCTTCTCTGCTGTCCAGTCCGGGACTTCAACATCGGAACTGAAACGTGCAACAGTTGCTTCAAGGGACGGCCCTGTTCGGCGAACAGCGCTGGCGACAGGAGCTAATGGTGAAACCGAACCAGAGGCCCGCTCTCTGCCAGTGTGCGTGGTGTGCAGCAGTAACCACAGGCTGAGCGACTGCTCAGAATTCAAGGCCAAGACCCCAGACGCAAGAAGCGCTGTTGCCTATGAAGAAGGTCTTTGCTTTTCATGCCTCAAGAAGGGCCACTGGAGCAGAAGCTGCAAAGTGTCTCGGCGGTGCAATGTGAAGGGATGCAAGCTCACGCACCATCCGCTTCTCCACCGCGGATCAAGTCGGTCAGGAACCGATCAGAGCAACTCGAGGAGGGATCAGTCGTCAGCAGGGACAACCACGGGAGCGCCTGAATCTTCAGCTGAAGGTAGTTCCGGGAACCAGCCGTTTGTAGCGGCCTCGGTAAAAACGGACACAGACACACTGCTACAGATTGTTGCTGTGCGGGTTCACGGGCCCCGTGGTTCGACAGACGTTCTGGCACTCCTGGATGCTGGAGCTCAGACATCACTGTGTCGTGAGGATGTTCTGGAGGAGCTGGGCGTTGCCGGGGAGCGACACCCGCTCTGCATACAAAACGTGGAGACCAGTGGCACTCAGCGTCCGTCCGAGAGAGTGAAACTGAAGATCAGCCCCCTTGGCACAGGGGCAAAGAAGTGCATCAACATTCCTGAAGTGTGGTCTGTGCCAGCGCTGAATGTGACTGCGACTTCAATGACGAAGAGTCAGCTTCAGAGGTTTGAGCACCTTCGTGATCTGGAGTTCCCGCAATATAATGGCGGGCAGGTGAAGCTGTTGATCGGTGCAAACGTCCTTGAAGCAGTGCTGCAACGGGAGGTGCGTGTGGGACGTCCGAATCAACCGGCCGCTGTGAAGACAGACCTAGGGTGGACACTGACGGGCTGCGTGTCTGACATCGTGCCCAGCAGCATGCGCCGGGTCATGTTTCTGAGACGTCAATCGAGTGAGAGCGAAGTGGAGCTGTGCGCTGGCGTCAACAAATGGTGGTCTACAGAAGCATCTGGAGCAAAGTACAGTGAAACGACGTCACGATCGAAGGAGGATAAGAAAGCACTACAGATGCTGGAAAGAAACCCGACCAAAAGTGGAGAGCGATACGAGACCGGTCTGCTGTGGAAGGAGACAAGTCCTACACTTCCCAACAACAAGCGACAGGCTATTCAGCGACTACAGGCAACGGAGAGAAAGCTCGAGAAGCTTCCAGAGGTCGCAGGGAAGTACCAGGTCATCATCAACTCCTACGTCGCCGAGAGATATGTATCGGTCGCTGCTGTCTCAGCAGATGCACTCACAGAACAGAATGAGTTTGAGCTGGGCCAGCAGCTACATGGGGCTCAGCAGGAGCTGCAGAAGCAGTCCAGCCAGTTGGAGGAGCAGCAGCAGGCAGCTGCCAGACCCCAGGAGCAGCGGACCACGGCCACCGCAGACTACAGGAAGGCAGATGCCGGCCTCACCAGGGCGTTGGCCGCTGAGCTGGCCGCCTGTCGGGAGCGCGACCAGGTGCTTTCGGACAAGGCGAGCCTGGAACAGCAGCTGGAGCGGCACGCTGCTGAGGTGGCCCGGCTGACGGCTGAGCTTGAAGACCGGGGAGCTGAACTGGCTGCAGCTAATGCGGCCAAGTGTCAGGCGTTGGCACAGGTGGGGGAAATTGTCGCCAAGGAGATCAGTTTCCAGTACAGAGAGAGGAAGATGGCGAGTGAGAAGGAGGTGCTGGAGAAGCAGATGTCTCTGCTGCTGGAGAGCCTGAAGTCGCAAGCAGAGGAGCTGTCCACGCTGCGCCGCCAGCACAGCTCGCGGATCCTCCAGCTGCAGGCCGACCTTGCCAACAAGATGGACCAGCTGGGGACGGAGCAGGCGGAAAAAGAACGGCTGACACAGCAGGCGGTCGACCTGGAGCAGCGGTTCACCGAACTGGTGGAGAAGCCCCGGCTGCAGCGTGAGGCCGAGATCGAGCAGGAGGAAAACTATCGACAGCAGCTGCGGTCACAGGAGCGGCTGGCGCAGCCCTACAAAGAGGGCGTTGAGAAGGCGGAGGCCAAGTCGAATGAGATGCTGCGCTCGATGGACGACCTGCGGTCACTGCTGAGCTCGACCAGCAAGCAGCAAAGCCAGTTGAAGGCGCACCTAGACGAGACGCACACCCAGCACGGCCAGCACCTGGTAGAGCGCGACAAGGTGATCCTCCAGCTGCGCAACCAGCTGGAGACTTGCGAGGAGCAGATGCAGGCGATCACCCGCAAATGTAACCAACCTGTCAGACGAGGCGGTGGAGGCCATGTCACCGTCCGCCGCCAACATCAGCAGGCTCCTGTGGCAGGGCATAACGCTCACACAGATCTTCACCGGGTTCAGTCAGGCCAAGGAGCAGCTGACGGCCACAGAGGTCGAGAGCAAGCAGTTCAAACTGTGCCTCGACCAGATCCTGAAGGACATTGATAAGTGGACGCCGGCCATCCAGAGACAGCGCGAGGATTATGAGGCGGCGGTGCAGACGATCGACTCTCCCACAGGCAACAATGACGAGGCATTACGGGAGCTGGAGACAGCACGCGCCAAGCCTGACGGCGCCCGCCGGCGACTGCGTATCGTACAACACGAGAGGGATCGGCTGGCCGCCCAGACAGCGGACCTGGCGCAGTTTTGTGTGCCGCTGAAGAAGGTGGAGGAGGCGCGCGGCGGGTTCGTCGCCACGCCCCGGTACGAGCTCGAGCTGGACACCTTCTCCGCCGGACGGCTGATCGCCCAGCGTCTGGTCACCTTCCGGGACAAAGAGAGGCTCCAGGCGCGCAACCAGGAGCTGCTGTCCGTGGTGCGCGAACTGAGCGCCGCCCGGGAGGAGCTGAACACGCAGCGCTCATGGCTGCGTCCCGTGGACAACTGATCACTGCCTGCTGCGGTCCCACCCCCGAGTGTACCAACCGTCCAGCCCCCCATGGCCGGTGCTACCCTGTCCATCTGTGTTTTTTCTCGGCGAGGGTATTCAGCAGTCGTCCGTCATTTCCATTGTGCGTGTGACTTGACGCCCCCTGACCACTGACCGTTCGCGACGGCTCTGGTATTTTTTTGTGCCTTCCTGACAGGGACCTGAGTCTGAGTTCAGGGCTGTGTAAAGGTAACCCGTCTCCGCGCGCGAGTGTTAGGCCCGCTTTACCTCGCTCCGCACCTTTCTGGAATGCTGTGCGTGTTTTACTTGTATGGAGCTTGGAAATGATAGTTACCCGCGCCCGTTTCGGTTATCACCTTTCTTGACTGTTCGTTTGCGCTGTTCAATTTGTCGGTCAAATGTTTGTGTTCGACGTTCGCAGTGAAGCCGAACACAGGGGGGAGTGATGTTACCGACAAATTGCACCTATGCAAGGCGGTACGGGCGAAAGACTCAGCGCTGCTGAGCCGAACCGCCGCCGCGCCGCCGAGCCGAGCGCCGTCCGCGGTCGCGGGACGCTGGCGTCCCCTCTGACCCGGCTGGCCGGCCGGCGCGGCAGGGCGGCTCCCTGTTTGCGTAGGACCGGCCCAGGTCCGGGCCATTGTGTGGGGCACGCACGTGCGCGCCCGGCGTGTGTGTCTTCCGGGTGGAGCGCTGGACGCCAGGGCCATTTTTAGCCTTTTCTGTGTGCTCTGACCGTCCTCAACGCGTCTTGTTTTCACCCCCTGTCGCTGTATATAAACTAGTTGTAAACACCCCCGGCCCTCACTTCACCTTTCGACTTCGACGGGGACACTGCGCTGCCCCTGGCTCTCTTCCCGGTACGTTTCGCTGCCTTGTCCGCCAAATATAGTGAACTAGAAGACAAAGTGTGTGAGAAGCCCGAGTGAGAAGTGAAACAGTGCGCGGTCTACACACAGATGAGATATTCGACGGAGATGCGGTAGGCGTATCGGTTCCGGTGACCAGGTCTACTGACTATCCTTTGTTATCCTAAAACATTCCTAAAACGCCCTGAGAAGGGGGTTTCCTTTGACGTCGGTATCCGGCGCTCTCATATTTTAGGCCCTAACATACGCCCAGAGAAGGGGGTTCCTTTGTCGTCGGTATCCGGCGCTCTCTTATTTAGGCCCTAACATACTCCCTGAGAGGGGAATTCCTTTGACGTCGGTATCCGGCGCTCTCATATTTTAGGCCCTAACATACTCCCTAAGAAGGGGATTCCTTTGACGTCGGTATCCGGCGCTCTCTTATTTAGGCCCTAACATACGCCCTAAGAAGGGGGTTCCTTTGCCGTCGGTATCCGGCGCTCTTTTATTAGGTCCAAATATACTTCCTAAGGAGGTTCCTTAGTCGTCGGCATCCGGCGCTCTATCCTGTATCCAATATTTAGTTGTATCTTAACTAGGCTAACGTGATAGGTTATAACATTTATTTTTCCAATTTTCCAATTAAACCATTTTCCTCCTGGATCTCGGTCACCAAACAACCAAATGCTGTGCGATGCGCGATTAAATACAGTCCACACCATGAAAGGAGATTCGAACGAAAGCGTCGCCAACAGTGAGGTTATACGTTTTAATAGCAAGATAATATAAGACAATATCATACCCAACTATACTGTACCCAACTAGAATCATACCCAACTAGAAGACGCCAACTATACTGTATCCACATCAACGGCTACTAAACAGGCACCTGCCGCCACCCTACAGAAACACCCACCTCCGCTCTCGTGGATCTCGTAGACGGCAAAGCGGGGAGTGGAGAGCATTCTCATGTCGGGCCGGAACTTTTCGGCCAGCGCCGCGATCACGTCTCGGGCGGTGGCCGTGGAGGACACCCGTATACATTTAGTGCACACCTTCTGACCAGAGTCCTGGTAGTAAAACCTAAGAGAAGGATGGGTATCGTTTCGTCATCGGGTTTGCACTGACAAAACTCATAGGTTTTCAATGTGCGTAATTACACTAATTACAGTCAATTTGCAGTCAGAATGGTAAATGGTTGCCAAGTACTCGAAGACGAGTGGTGGGAGACTGGTTGTAAGTGGTAAAATATGAGAAGAAAGTGCAAACAAGAATACACTTGATCAAATATAACTATTAAGCACGTGATTATAAATTTAACGAAGCAAAATTAAGCTTCAAAACCGAGCACGTTTATCATTGTAAACTAAACGAACTAACAGCGTTCACCATAAACACTCAATGACAGTATTGTTTCAGTGTAGGTAGGTACTCCCCTTCCTCCCCCCCCCCCCCCCCACACACACACCCGTCCTAGCTTGAACGCAGACCGCCGCACTATTAGAACCGAGCGGGACCATAATGAGGGGGCGACAGACCGGCCCACAATACACCGCTGGCAGGTCACGGGACGTACCGGCGCAACGAGGCGGACACGCAGACAGCCAGAACAAAAACGACACTTCCGACTGTCAAATTGGGGGCGATTAGCATTGTGAGCGCCTCCAAGGTTACACGCTAAAGCGCGGCGCGAACACATAAAAATGGCCAAAAAGCGTCCTGTTAGCGGTGAAATCAGGGAAGACCGGAACAGTGCTCTCGGTGGGAGGGAGTGAGCTTCGATCTGAGCCAGTCTTGATGAGACGCACCTTAGCGACTGGATTTCATTGACATAAGAATGCTAAGTAATTCCTATCTTAAATAGGTCTCGCACGGGTCTAAATTAGCATGTAATCTAACTTGCGCATTGTTAAACCGCCGTATTCGTTGGGTCACTGCATTAATCCACATCCTTCAACGGTCAGCACTAGCAGTCTTGAATACATCGGCTGGCTCCGATCCGCGTGTCGGCACGTTCCCAGCCCGGCCCGTGAGCAGCGGAGCCAGTGATTCTGCGACACGCATGGCCGGCCATGTCTGACGCAGCCGAGGCGCTGTCCGTCCGTACCGCACATTCCACTGGGCGGCTCGTGGGAGAGACGGATGCAAATGACCGTCTCGCCATGCACGGCTCACGGGCAGCGGCACGGGATGGACAGCCGACGACCCGGCCAGGGACGGGGGCGCCTCACGACGACCACAGACAGGACGGTGTAACACGCCAGGCGCCTGACAATGCGCCCGATCGGCCCTTTTCGTGTGTCGTTAAACACATTGCATGCACTGGCGCCTAAGTCGGTCGCCGGGAGCATGCGGCCCGCCACGGCCGGATAGCTGCCCACAGTTCTGTGAATGGAGCCGCCCGAGCGGGTCGGCTAAACAAGCCGACCGACAGTGAACCTACACGACCAAGCAGGGGAGCGAATCCGTCACATCCAAGTACTCGGAATAGTGACTATCTCCGTCACAGACACAGCCAAAAGATAAAATATGGACCGGGTGGCATTGGACAAACATCTGTGTATGAGTCATGAGATAGGTAACATAATCCACTCTCGGTGAACGCTTCGGAACTGCGTTGGTCACAACAACGTCACTCCGTAACTCAAACACGGCTCATAAATTGGGCATCGCGTAAATGGAATATGCTAGTTGTAGTAATGTTGATGTCAACTTACTCAAAATATGCTACGATGATATTATATGGAAAATTGGTATTTGTTACATGTTTAATCAATGGAACAAAAACATTTAATAGTTAATACAATTATCACTGAAAAAGAGCAGTTTGTTAAAATGATTAAAAAAAAAAAATGTTCTTGTCATTACCTACAACAAAGTATTAAGCCGTATCATATTGTCTCCTACTATGCATTTCAGACCCCATGAGACCCTGTTTTTCGGCGATAATTTCTCCAATTTTTGTCCAATCTGCTTGAAATTTTGGCATACGATATTTCAGCTCAAGCGCCAATTTTTGTCAATATGGTCTCTTAACAAAATATCAATATTTAGAGCACTTGTCGTTGGCTCGTAATGTTAATCAGTTTTTGCGCCCGGATAGAGGCTCGCTCGCTGCCGCACCGGATTGGATAAGAGCGCTGACCAATCACGTTACGCCGGGCCCAACTTAACTCCGCCCACTGGCCGTGACCGCGATGGGTCTATGCCGTTTCAGTCGGCGTCAGCACCGCGGAGAGGTCGCATCAGGACCGCATACTGTAGACAATGGAGCTGGCAAAGTTGTTTCGGGACGAAAGCCAAAAAATTATCCGTTCGATGGCAGTGGTGTCCTCTTCTCCATATTTTGGTATTTTAACGTCGAACCAGCTCATAATATTCATAATGATCAGAGGCCTGTTTTACCAACAGAACAATAGCTGCCTGCCGATTTTTTTTTGTGGAGACCGCTTCAGATACGGAGCGTAAAAAGCAAAGCCCTATCTGATTACGTGCCCATCGCGTTTACGCTCCGTATGTGAAGCGGTCTTTAGGCAAAAAATTCCGGCAGGCGGCTATTTTTCAGTTGGTAAAACTGGCCTCAGAATCAGAGTAGGATCAATTATAGGATCGAACCGGCCGTAAGAGAAAAGATAGATGAACTTATTTACGCCGGAGTTGCACCTATCTGATCGTCAGGTCGGGTCAGGTCACTATACCCGATTACCTGTGATATTATGCGTAAGCCTCCACGTGACCCAAAAATATTGATATATTTGGCAGCTTCAATAAATGTTTCTGAGGAAGGCACACAAAGCAACAAAGTAGAATGAAGACTAATGTCGCGGGCGCGGCCGATTGCCTGGGGCATCACTCCAGCGAGACGACCGTATTCATGATTCGTAAAGCGGTGCGGGGCGCCGGGTGGAGCAGAAGCGTGATGTATCGTGTGGTCGAATTGTCCTTTATCGCTGTACGTGGTATATTGTTAAGACGTGCACAAAAAGAAATAGGAATGTGGCAGGCGGGCGTTGAGCACTATACGGGAACGGTCAGCACTATACGGGAAAGGTTTCGCAGGAAGAGCTGTCAGGCCTACAGAGCTCTAGAAACATAAAAATGTTCCGACATGAAAGGTGTAGAATTAAGAAACACATTTTTTTGTAATTTGGACGTAGTCTGACCTGATGCATAATTTTACGAAACCACTTGAAATCAACAGCGTCTTTTATGTGCGTTTTTCACAAGCCCCGAATCTTGTGTGGAATTTGTATTTTTGTGACTGAACAGGAAGTACGTACCTACATTTGTGATAAATACGAAGTCAAGGGTCTCAGCTAGTGCGTTACTTATGCGCGCTTTTTTTTGCTCATTCGATGAAGTTACGGCTGCAACAACTGCACGGCAGCTACGCTCCATGCGAGCCGCCCCGGTCCGGCAGCCACCGCCGCCCGCTCCATGCAGCCGACTGACCGGCCAAGGTCACCGCCCCGTCCGCCGGGAGGGCGGAGCTAAATGGTCACGTGTTTGTGACGTCATGCGTACGCATGGATAGCCTCTACTCCACTGACGGATTTACGGAGCCGATTTTAACATTACGAGGCAACGACAAGTACCTTTAAATTTAATATTTTGTTAAGAGACCATATTGACGAAAATTGGCGCTTGAGCTGAAATGTCCATTGTGAAAATTTGAAGCAAATTGGACAAACATTGAATAAATTATCGCTAAAAAACAGGGTCTCATGGGGTCTGAAATGCATAGTAGCTCAGTTGGTAGAGCATCGGGACTCCGATGGCGAAATCGCCCAAGTAATTACCGAGTAATTAAAATGGGAACAAATTTGATACCTCTTATTGTTGTATTTTGCACGTGCACTGGGGGTGACCCACATGCATCGAGAGTATCCTTTTTTGGTAGAAGGGATGCAGCTTCCCTACAAAAATTACCGCAAGACAATCGCCCTAGCGGCTGCTGAGATATGAGCCTCTCAATATCACTACTTTTGCAAAAAAGCTTGAACAGGAACACCCTTGACTTTTCACGTGGCACGTGCCACGACGGTCACTGAGATGTATCAAAAGTAGTCAATTACGGGGTAGAAGGGATGGGGCTACCCAACAAAAAAGACCGCAGGCCAATCGGTCCAGCGGTTGCTGAGATATAAGCCTCTCAAAAGCGTTACAGGCCGGGCCGGGCCGCTCATACTGAGATTTTTCCGTTACTAGAGGTACAGGTCTACGCGATAACTGTATGTTTTGATTTATGTTATGTTACGGGTGCATTAGTTTGGGTGATTGACTTGTATTTTTAGCTGTATTATTTGGGTAGATTTGGGTAGCTGTACCCCTGTAGGGGATGGTGATACTTGCGGGGTGTTCAAGTGTTTTGTATGTTGGGCCTTTTTGAACTCAACCCTACCCCTACCCTACCCCTACCCCTACCCTACCCCTACCCTACCAATACCCTACCCCTACCCTACCACCTACCCTATCCTACCCTACTACCCTACCCTATCCTACCCTACTACCCTACCATACCCTACCCTACCCTACCCTACTACCCTACCACCCTACCCTACCCTACCCTACTCTACCCTACCCTACCCTACCCTACCCTACCTTACCATACCCTACCCTACTACCCTAACCTACCCTACCCTACCCTATCCTACCCTACCCTACCTAACTCTACCCTACCTAACTCTACCCTACCCTACCCTACCCTACCCTACCATACCCTACCCTACTGCCCTACCCTACCCTACCCTACCCTACCCTACCCTACCCTACCCTACCCTACCTTACCCTACCCTACACTACTCTACTCTACCCTACCCTACCCTTACCCTACCCTACCCTACCCTACCCTACCCTACCCTACCATACCCTACCCTACACTACCCTACCCTACCATACCCTACCCTACCCTACCCTACCCTACCCCTCCACTACCCTACCCTACCCCTACACTACCCTACCCCTACCCTACCCTACCCTACCCTACCCCTACCCATACCCTACCCTACCCTACCCTACCCTACCCTACCCTACCCTACCCTACCCTACCCTACCCTACCCTACCCTACCCTACCCTACCCTAAACTACACTACCACCGACAGTCCAAGTTTCAGCTAAATCGGCCCAGAAACGGCTGAGATATTGCAAAAACAAATTTATCGTATTTACTGGCGAATCCCCTTGGCGAGGGGTGCCTTGTGTCGGCCTTCGTTGTCAAAGGTCAATGACCTGCCGGCTCTGATTATTTCCAGTCAGTTTTTAAGCGAACAACTGAGCCTAAAGCACGTGCCTTCTGCTCGGCACCGGTCGCGGCCCCACCACGTGCACACCGCTGAACCCACCCCCTCGAAAATTTAATACGACAAATTAGTGCACGCGACCGACTTGGCGTGAAAATTTCACCCCCGTAGCCCTTACCGTTTCCGAGCAATAGCCTGTTTAATAAGTGTTTATGCCGATTCTAATGCTAACCCTATGGCGCACATGAGCACGCGCCACGGGCGCACCCCCGGCCGCATCGTGCCCAAAATTTAATACGACCTGTTGAATGACGTGACCCACGAGTCGTGAAAATTTCACCCTCCTGCGTCAATCGACGGCGCCGTAAGAAGCCTTTTAGGGAGTAACCCCGACGGCGTGGGCGGCGTGGAACTTTTTAAGATTTATAATAGTAGATATTGAAAAGACTTCGCTTCGCTCGCTGCGCTCGCTCGCTCGTAATCAGGGGTGCGGAGCCGGAGCCAGAGCTGGAGCCGGAGCCGCCGGAGTCGGCATATTTTGCCCGGAGCCGGAGCCGGAGCCGTAAAAAAGGGGGCGACTCCGGCTCCTTTCTTCTTCTTTTTTTTTGAAGAGGAAAAGTTATTGACCTAGTTTGGTTTGATAGTTCAAGGCAGTAAAACATGCAATATTCAAAATATGAAAATAGCCTTGTTATGCAAATACAGAAGTAATGTGAACCAATCCCATCCTCTTTTTTCTTCCACCCGCATTTAATTGCATAGGGGATGCACTGAGTATTGGAGCCGGAGCCGGAACCGAAGCGGGAACCGCCGGAGCCGGACCATTTCACTCAGAGCCGGAGGAGTCGGAGCCGAAGCCGCCATGGCATTTCACCCGGAGCCAAAGCCGGAGCCGATTTTTTTCTCCGGAGCCGGAGCCGGAGCCGTCTGAAATTTCCACGGCTCCGCATTCCTGATTATAATTAAATTTAAAGTTAAAATATCGCTTTCGGAAACACTCGCACCAACCACCGTATCACTGTTCTACAAAGCCTCTACAACGACAAGATTGGGTCATCCGGCTTACTGACACAGCACAAAGCGTCACTTTTCCGCCACCACCGCCTGTATTACTGTTGTGCTCATAACTGGATGATGAGGCACCAAGGCACAGTCATTACACTGACACTACAGAGTAGATGTGGGAAGAGAAATGTAACATATTCGATCAAACACCAACATCGACAATGATATCATCCTTATTTGTCCCATTTCATCCTATTATCCTTATTCATCCCACATTCCTTTTCAAGAGACATGATATTCAGGATGGACTGCAGCCTTCTGACATGATGTCATTATGTCCCTTCTGACATTAGAACATCACATCCTGTGCACAGTACGAACACAGCTTCACCATGTGACAGACACTAGCAAATGTATGGATGGGCGTCTGCCCAACACTCACCTCATGACACCATGGAACTCCAGCTGATCATTGGGCTCGGACAGTTCAAACAGGTCCAGCCGGTTGGCATTCCACTGGGCGATTACATTGCTGAGATGGTCCCGTTGCCGGGCCGTAGCAGGCTCCATGGCTGCACACTGACTGCACGATCTGAACATAAGGATGGTGAAAATAGTTATTACTTGGTAAGGGGATGACAGCTGAGTTTCTGAATAGGCACACTCAATAGCATAGACAAGAAGTCATCGCCATGATCATATAGATAAAGATAAAAATATGTGATATGATACAACTTACAAAGGAATTGGTACAATACCTAACATCTAAGGCCAAAAATCAAATTATGTTTACAGATACATTTACAGCTTCGTCAGAATTAAGATACCTTCAGAGTTCTGTTCTGCTTTAGTAGTTCCAACCTATCTAATACAAATGCTTAGGAAGCTTGGTAGCTTCATTTCCTCTTATAGTAATAGGAAGTGGTAATAAAGGTTCAGGGCCCCAGGACTGCTGAAAAATCATTACATTTATCAATTATCATGCATGCTGATTACAGTATGCAAACAAAAACAAGACCTAGGTACAGATCTAAAACATTCTCAAATGAAGAGGTTTTGATGATTAGCAAACATGACATCCTGTGTGGTGTTACCTACCAAGGTGGGAATCAGCAGAATGTGATTCGGTGCATGACTAGTGACAGTTCATCTTTTAACTGACCATCTCACGGCAAACAACCAACAGAAAGAGAAAATACGACCATAATTTCGGTCCCAGGGCTAGACGTGAATATTTATAATTCAGAGATTATTGAATATATTATCAAGCATTAAGAAAACAAACCAAACTGCAATACACATCAGCATGCATTAGAAATGGCACTCAACACTCAACAGTCAACTATAGGTACATCAAGCTGAAATGCATAGAGTCAGATAGAACCTGAGCTACATCACCACTCCAACCCAAGGCAGAGTCCAGGCTCTAAAATCTGATTCATCAAATCCATAACCATGTCTAATGGAAACCAAGTAGCATACTGAAAAAGTTCACCTTTTGATGGAAACGAGGAATTATGTCCACTCAATTTCACCAATGAATTTCAAAAAATATCACACCACTGAACTCTATAATGCATCTCCTCCACAAACGTCTCAACTGTCGCTTGTTTCCTCGCTGCTTGATTCACCGGTAACTAGGGGCAACCAGATATGGAAGCCATGAAAATGTCCAATCAAAAGCAGGATGTAATTTGAGGTTTAATACCTTCATCATAACTTCCCAAAAATATGTTTTAAATATTACCATTGCAATTATTTTATCCTGAAATTAATTTTTGTGCAATTCTTAATTATCAATGAGAAGTATTAACCAAATTCTACCTGAAAAATCGAACTAAAATTTTGTTGCGGCGTGAATTTTTTTTTCAATAAAAACTCTTTCTTTGATATGGTAGCAATATTTGCGACAATCATAGCGTGACAGATTCGTTCTCTCTTTGCGGATTTCAGCGAAATTCATTAGTGACCCAAATCAACAATAAGGGTTATTTGTGTTGTCTGGTTGGGTGGGGGTTGAACGGCTTTGTTGGGATTAATTTGAAAATTTTGTGGGGTACATTGAGGTTGGTCTCAGTCTGTAAGTATATTTGTAAGATACTTGTCAATTGTTTGTTTTTGTTTCCAGTGACTAGTTTTGTCCTACCAGCGGCCAACGTAAAAATGCTCAGTTAGGTACCAGACACCAATCGCCTGTTCCACCCCCTTCCTGCTTTAACATTGAACAAGGAAAACCTAGAAAATGTCCCACTCTATGACCGACTACTACTGACTAGCTGTTGTAAGACTGTTGTCACTGATGGTTAAAGGGACTAGGTATCCCACCTTCTAAACGTTGTTAAAACCAGTTAAATTGTGCCCGACTTTATAGATTGGATGACCAGGAACACGGTTCTGGCATTTATTTTTAATTAAACATCTTAGGCTTCCCATATTCCAAACACAAACTTTCAAATATGTGACGTCACAGCCCAAAATTACCTCCTTCCCCAGGCCACATTACTGTCATAAAGCTGATTCTTTTTACTCTGTAGGCACCACAACAAAGTTCAGACCAAGTTTTAAGCAATTTTTCAACGAACAAACCCATTTAAATCAGAATGACTAAACGAGGTGACGTCACACTAACGGTCGCTCCATGTTGAAGATAGGGCCTTGTACAAGTCCCATTTTCAAATGAAGGGAACGAATTTCTTCAACACCAAGAGGCCGCGGGGGTTGCAACCTAGATAGATAGTGGTTTCTGAACCTCGCGGCTCGCCGCAAGCTTGGCTATCTCAACTCAAACCCCGTGTTAAAGGTGGGATAGTCCCTTTAAGGACAGGTCACGTATCCTTGCAACCTGTGTGCAACTCTCTTGTTTTCCCTTCTTGAGTGTACTCATAAGAATCTTGAAGTACACAAGGTGGCAAGGGATGTGGGAAGAAACCAGAATACCATACCATGTGTCATTAAAGTGTGATTAGAAGTTCTTCAAAGCAGGCTCGTGCAGCGCAGTAATGGAGTCTTTAGTCTTGTCTCCTAATAATTCTTGTGCTTAATTTGATCATGCTGGCTGTCATAGGGAGTAGGTATAACACACCATTCAAGTTTAAGTATAAGAGTCATTTTTAGAAGGTATTGTGTTTATCAGTGTTTTATTCAGTCTGTTGAAGTGTGTAAGTTACCGACCTATTGTTTGACTCTTGCCTCCAAGTTAACCCACTTTTCCTCATTAATTATCTCACCTTGTTATGTTCCGTTCGCTTATTCAGAAAAGACCTGGACAAAGGAAGTGCATGTGCTCTTTTGGTTAAAAATTGATACTTAAAAATGAATGAAATATAAAGTATGTGTGAACAGGTACCTACTAAATGGTCAGGTTTCTAGGTAGACATTAAGCAGAGGCATCTCAAACATCAGGATTTAGTTATGAAAAAATATTTGTCACTGATCATGATGCTTATTCACTTTATATCCTTCATGTAAATGAAAAAAGTGGAGTGTATTGAAGGGCTTGAATTTGGCTATGTGAGCTTGGCATGCTTTTTATACCTATATGTACAGGGTGGAAACTAATTACGCGAACATGTATTTTCTTACAATTTTGACCGTCAGTGGAGCATTTTTATGAGTACGGGCTGTCACGGAACATATTTGGTCGTGTTTGTTGTCGCCTCATCTACCAAAAGTGACCTAACTTTGAACAATGACCTGGAAAGTCTTAAACACCTCTCGACTTAAAATGGTGCAGACACCATACGCTGCACAAGACCGAAATGGGCAAAGAGCTCAATTTGGAGCTGCCAGGGAAAGCGTTTGTGATTATTTTCGCTGGACTGGCGGAGAAGGGATTCGTAGCGGTCTCAGCACCAGCATTGCACAATCATACTTTTTTTTTAAACATAATAACACTTGAGAGGACTTAAAAAGCAAAGCCGTCCGCGGCAGCAACCTCTCGGCGAATTCTGTCGCCGGGCGGGTGGTCACCATGTCGGCGACAAAACGACGCCAGTCGACCCGAAAACTGGCAAAATAGCTTACTCTGGCCGGGTACCCGATCTAGGATATCACGATTCGCACATTACGCAAAAAAATCGAAAATTAAGTCGTACAAACCCTCGGGATGACCAAAATTCACGAATTAACAGCAGAATTGTTAATTGAAGCTTTTCAAAGACAATCAAAGATGGACAGAGGAGGACAGGCAGCTGGATTTGTGGTTGGGTGAGACATCTGTGAAACTGTTTCATCCGTCAAACCTGCAGAACAACTGCTCTGAGGGCTGCTGTTGCGTCCTATGTCCCGTCCGTCCCAACCTTCAAACATCCGGCAAAGGAACACATCAGTGGGTCACGAGCCCCCGGGTGGTGTCAGAATTGCGTGTAGCGCTAAAAAAGGTCACTAAAAATAAAGTATACAACCGGTGGAACATCCTCCAAGACGAGTGTCTCTGTCTAATCCACCGTGCAACGAAAGGGGCAAAATGACTGAGCGCACTTTTGTGCCTGACGCAAAGAAACTGCTCTTCGTGATTGGTGAAATCCTTACTTTCACGGCCAACAAAACGCAATACTGGTGCTGTGAGAACCTGTTTTTCTTCAGGACATATAAAAGCTGATCTGGGAAACGCCTGGGCCTCAATTCGATTAAAAATCTCCAGATGACTCCTCAGGAGACCGTCTAAAAGCTGCAAGGAGCCACCAATACCAATTACCTCACTGGACAGCTCCATAAGGTGTGGGCTGAGCTTTAGCCAACAGATCTTCACATGCTGATGTAAATCATGCCGGAACGCCTATGTCAATGCATCGCAACTAGATAAGGATAAAGTAAAACATATATTGTTTATGTCACCGCCGTTTTTTTTTTCATTACTAGAAGACGAAAAAGTATGTTCGCGTAATTACTTTCCACCCTGTATTAACTATTGACTATCCATGTCATGTTTTCAGGTACTGCTGAGCAGCTCTGGGGTGATGCTGTCCAGAATTAGGTGAGTTGCTCTTCCATTAGCTCATCCATACCTTTTCATGCTGATTTCTTTTGGAAGACATAGATCACTGACATTACAGGGAATTATGTATGGTGAAAATCCATCTTAGTTACAATTAAATCATAAATGAAGACCAATATAGGTTAAGTTTTCTTTAAAGGTTGTTTCAGTTCCAATGAAATGAACTAGTATACCCTGGTTTTGTTGTTGGATCTTTATTGCCATCACATGTAGGTATTTTGAGCACAAACATCTTGATGAATTTTGATTGTGTACATCATTTTGCCAATTGTGTTGGCCGTTGGGTTGTGCTCAGATAGGTAGTTTTTCATCAAAATGTTAAAGCTTAGCATTCTATCTTGCAATGGCATGCACCTATTTTATTGGAATCCATTTGCTGCACCATTTTGATGATTTGCTTCTTTGCAGGGACAACCCTCAGCATGTGTTTGACTGTTTCTGCGAGGTGGTCATTCCGACCAAGGCCGACGAAAAGCCATGGATCGTGCAGAAGTTCCCCGATTCGTACCAGAATGAAGAGACGCTGAAGATGGTGCCCCAGTTCACGTTTCCCTGCGACTTCGAACGGTATGCCGCCGTGTTTTTTTTTTTCGGTTTCCGATGAACGAAAATGTTTGCTTTGATATTTTGCTATGGTAAATTGAAATCACCCCAGCGACCTAGCAATACCTCCCGATTCTTCCGGTAAATTATGATGACTCATCAACTGCCTACCTGTCAGCCCACCATAAAGTATTGTGAATAAATAGATGTCAGTATTCACCGGGATGAGACTCGGTATCGCTGAAGTTTTATTTTGAGCAATGCTATATCTGATAGTTATCTGAGACTGCGGAGCCGCAGTTGCAGTCGGAGTCGGTCTAAGCAGACATTACAGTTGGAGTCAGAGTCAGTCTAAGCCAACAGTTTAGTTGGAGCGGAGTCAGTCTAAGCCGACTGACAGTTCTTTCCGATGTCGGAGGCATCGGACATTTTCTGGAGTGAGCTTTCGAGTCGCAATCGACATTGCTTTGTAATAAATGCTCTTAGCATGTTTTTTATTATGACGCTCATTTGCTACCGGTCTTGTACGCTGCCCGCGATATCGGATAATTATCTTGTATCGGGTCAGCGACTTGGTTATCGTCAGTGATCGTGTTGTCTGACCGATCATGATTAGACAATATGGGCGGATTCGTACACTGTCGCTCCTGCTGAAGCTTTGGCTTCTCAAGGAATTCGGGCGATCATCCCAGAGCTGCTATCGGGTGAATGGCATAAGGTGCATAAGGTGCTTTAGCTTGCGACAAATAAAGCGACCCTTCTCACCCTTGGCGATTTCCTGAAGGATTGGATGCTTCTTTTTTGTCCGCTCGGGAATGGCTCAGATCTTGCCATGTTTATTACCACTGAATGGAAAAGAGAGGGAGGGGGAGGCGTGCGGGTCTCGAAGGCTTTTTCGCCTTTTAGGACCGGACTCTTACACGATGTTACTCCATTCTTAATTTGCCGACCTATCAGTGCATCGCATACACACAGAGACGCAGCACGTGAACTTGGCCGCAAGTGTGACCTCTCACGGTAGTTTGGGCCCTTGGATGCCCGTTATCACCTGGCACTGATTATTTGCGCCGGCGATAAAACGCCTGCTCCGAACGAGAATTGAACTCAAGTGGCCCAAGTGGTGCCCCAAGGATTCTGCACCGGTCAGAAGGGACTGAAGTTGAACGTTGAACATTGCTGGAATGGGCCCTCGTCAACAATGCTAGGAACAAGAGGTGTGTCTTGTTTCTCAACTTAGCCGACCAATAAGAGACGTTGAATTGCTGGAGTTGGACTTGTATTTTGTTAGCAAACATTGGCAGCAATTAATATGAATCTATGAATCGTTATGCTTTCGTTCTTTTGTTATAGATGACAGCGTCATTTTTTACGGGAACGGTTGCTCATATGCTTTTGTCCTTTATTTTTTGTTCATACTCTTTATTCTTAATTTTCTGTGCGTGTCATTGCATGCGCATGCGTCTATCCTGATGCATTACATGACACGATGTCAATAATATGAAACAATCCCGGACAAATCAACATCTACATACTTTTAATCTGAATATCACAACCTGCTGCCCCATGTGTATGGATAGAAAAGTCGTGGCAGCTGGCACCAACTCATTCGGGCCATCCCGCGACGTCAGGCTTTTAGTGCCGAGCGCCGGGCCGGGCCGCCGCCGTCGCCAGCCACTGGAACCCGCGCCGTTCCGCAGGCATAAGAGATGGGTCAAATCGTCATTGTTGTGCGGCACCAGGTTAAAGACATGTTGTTACAACCCGCCCAAAAACTAAACATCAGCTTTGCCTTTATTTCGAGATAAGTTATTGTCGGGTAAAATGGATAAGTTCTTGTCGGCGTTGAACGGAAAATTTGAATATGAACACGATTTTATGTGCTACGGAACTTCCTTCCCTTTCAAACTTTAAAATATATTTCCTTCAAAAGTCCCTCCATTTTGAAACCTATGTTTATTTAAATGCATATTTTATTTTTCTGAAACATTACTAGTATAGTTATCGGTTAGTGTGGAGAAGCTTCGTTCACCGGTTCTTTAACGCCGCATTAAGATCCCCGGCGAGGATCAAGGTCATGATCTGGCCTGATGGGGATCCCTCCTAGCATGACTGACCCCGGTGCGAGCTGACATCACCGTCTGCACTGTACGAGGCTGGAGTGCAGTGTCAGCCACTTGTAATCAGTCCCATTTCACCGCAGCAGCCAGGCCAGTGAGCCGGCGCTGGAGCCTGCGCTGCAGCAGACCGTCGGGGCATGTGTCGTGGTACAACTTAGGATGATTGTTTGCACGATCACTTTCGTTCGCATTGTGATGAGTTTTATTGCTTTATCGGCAGAGTTGATGTGTTTCCACCGATGGTGCATTTTTTACGATGAAAGCATAGTCATGTGATATATTTATTCGGCTTGTTCAAAAAAAAAAAAACAGTAACCTATCCGGTATCTATGCATTTTGCTCACGTCTCCGGAGCTTGATTTTGCCCTATATTTTATCTGATCGATCCATGCTGTCATTTTGGACAGTATGTGGGCACAGGGCTCTGTTGCTCCTCCATATGAACCCTAACTGTATTGGTTTCCAGCGTAATCTGGTGCGCCCAGGGCATATATGGAAGTCCCGCTCTGTTTGCTGGTGGAGTAATTCGCTCGAGTGTATTGCGCTCTTTCAATCGCGACTGGCAGGGCTCTTCATTTCGTTTCAGCTATATTGCTTTCCAATTTTCTGTAATGATATCTGGGGAATGGTGAAGTCCGTATGTGTGTGTGTGTTTTTTATTGACGTTTTAACAACACGTGCATGCTCGCGAAAAAAAAATCCCTCATGCACCTTTTTGGGGGAGGGGACTCTTTCATACTCTTTGACATTTGTGTAGCTGTTGGAAACACATTGTTCAACCTAATATAACCTCTCAGATCAGCGTATGTACGTATACTGGTCTTACATACCGTTTTATTAAGTCTGGTAGTAACCCTCAGTATGACATGCGTCAGCTCCCATAAAATATCATCAACTCAATGGGTCAGTCCCGACAGTGACAGCCCCTGGATAGCGCTCTCGCCCCCCCCCCCCCCGTCTCCTCCCGGGCTGTCTCGCACCTCGAAATGACCACTGACGGCGCAAATTCTGCTGTTTCGACGTCTGATCGGCTGAGTATTTGGATCCAGTCTCGAGTGGCCTGTCGCCGCGCCCTGGGGCTGTGACAGCTGGTCCAGTCACCACCGCGCCGATAGTATCGTATTCGCCCGGTGTTCTGAGAAGTGTGAACAAGCGACACATTGGATAGTGGACCTCCGGGCGAGGGATGTCGTGACGACGGCCGTGCACTCGGGGGAGGGGGGGGGGGAGTGTGAATGGGTCCACTGCGGGCACGCGATGCTGCGGAAATGTGTAACGGTGCTGCCGGGTGGAGATGCCTTTTCCGGGTGCATTCGATGGAAATGATTCATGAGTCGTGCCAATTCACTAGAGTAAAGTGACTTCGAAAAGCGTCGTTTTAATTGATCGCTTTACATGATGCCCGGCCACACATATCGAAAATATTAGTTATATGCAATGTCGTACATTCCGTCATTTGATCAGTCGCTGAAAATATCAAAACAATTGTGCAGATGGTGCAGCGAAAGGAAGAGCATTTGGCGTACAGGTGAGGCCGCTCAACGTGACCTGATGACCTGTCCTTTACGAAACCGAGCCTATAATTGTCGCAATATTTTAAGGTGTGTGAGGAAATGTTATGTGCGCTCCGAATGTAAATAATGAATGTTATCATCATCATCAACAACAAAAGCAACAGTAGCACCACCACCACTCAGTTGTTGACAGAGCTGTCAGACCACTCACACCGTCCACTGGACAAGTCCTCTGGGTTCACTGACCCACACGGTGTAACCCCGCCCTCGGCGTGCGGTCCCTGCGGTCTGGTGGAGCGTGGGAGAGGGCAGGAACTTTCCTCTGCCCACCGCCGCCACCGCCACCACCGCCCCGCCACCGCTCGCTCGGCGCCGCGGCGCGGGCGGGCGGTGGCTGTGACTGTGTTGACCCACTACACATACAGAAGTGCTCGACTGTAGCGACGTGTGGACACTCACGTCACGACTCACGAGCGTGACTGTTCCGTGGCGCCTCCGTGTTTAGGGTTATGGGGGCTAGGAGGGTGTGGGGAGTCTGTACCGTCACTGCAGCATTGGCGTGGAACTGGCGTGTGTGATTGGCGTATGGGGAGGGAGGAGACACTCCGCGATGGGGCGAGCGGACGGGGAACACCTGTTGCGGCCCGGTAGCCGTATTCTACTCAGTCAGTGTCACTTGCCTGACACATATCTGGCCGGCTCGGAGGGTGGAGTGAATCGCACCCGATGGGTTTTCCGGTGCTGTGTTTCCGAATTGACTCCGTCCTAAAACAAGTCATGGCTTATTGGATGACGTTTTCCATATGATGCTTCATTGGGTGGTGTTTGTGAATCCATTTTATTCTACTTCGAATTTTTACGCTTCTAGTGATGTCGTAGTTTCCAGGAGCCATTCTTGTGGGGTTTGTGCGAACATTAATTTTCCCCACGAACACTACGCAGTACGCTGCATGATTGGCTCACTTGGCTTGCATTGTAATCCCTGGGTTTTCTCCAATTTTCCCCCGAAGTGTTGTTGGATGTGTAGGTAGTATTATCTGGATTAGCCATTTGAACCTCTTTCTGGACATTTGTTAAAGATCATTGAAGTCCAAGTGACTTATTTTAAATTGTCTAGTTCGAACTGAACAAATGCGAAATCGAGCCCTTGCCCTTCCTTTCCATTCTTCTGTATATTTCTGCCTATTTATCTCACTTAGCTTCGGTGTACGCATTCTGGCTTGACCAAGCGTTAGCCAACCTTACTTTTCCCAGAAGCACTGGAATGATCACACGCGCTTGACCAGCCCAATGCCAACTGCCCTCCCTGCCTCAACTGATGGCCTAGACCTAACTCGTCCCTCGTTCGCCCGTAGCACGACCGTACAGCATTTCTCGTTCGTGCTGACCAGCATCGACTCAAAGTGGACGTTCGGCTTCTGCCGACACGCGCCTCAGAAACAGACGGCGCTGGTGCTCCTCAGCGCCTTCCCCTGGCACGACACGTTCTTCAAGTGAGTTAGAGCGATGTCGTCAGGTGTCTTGCGGCGCTGTGATTAGTGTCAGGAGGCTCGCTGTATTCCAAGTGTTTTCACTAGGAAACGTGTGCCTTCGGTCAAAATGCGCCTGAACCCTTGGCGCTGTTGTTTTGCTCCTCGACGGACTGAAGTGTCTGAAATGATCTGATCAAGGAGTCCGTCTGCAATGATCTGATCGAGGACCGTCTGTCACCGTTGCATTGCTCTTCAACAGACTACTGAACATACAGACGTGATCTTACGACAATGTTCACTGTGTATGCCCATCGGCATGCTATGAAACTATCTGGCCCGACCGAATTTGACCATGTTTTCACTATTTGTCCCTCGTCAGACTGCTAAACTGTCTGTCGGACCTGACGGCATCCGACGACCAGGGGCAGCTATGGACCTGTCTACAGGCGTTACACCGGAGCCCCGTCCCCGACCGGGGCGGGCCCGTCGTAGTTCCTCTACCTGAGGGCAAGGTAAGTCCTTAATGGTACTGGATTAAGAGGTCCAGCGTGGGATTCTTTCAGAGGTAAAGATACTCTCTATATTGACCCATTATAAAGTGTAGATAGACATGATTTAAAGTTAAAAAGACATCTTCCCGAATAAATTGTATTTCATCCCAAACCGTGATTGCCTAGCAGCTTTTCCGCCTACTTCTTTGCTGCTGTTGATTCAATGTTGAGTTCACCTCTTATTGTAACCACTTAAAGTGCGCGCATTGGTTTTATATTCCTTGGCGTACATAACAGACATAGGTCTTCTAAAAGACACAGGATGTTTCATCATTCAGTGCTGATACGAGCTGCTCAGTTCACCGGCGCCTCTCCTTACCGCTGCCTCCGTTTCCTGTTTGTGTTTCGCGCTCTGCCTGGTCGCGGAACATATTTTCGCTGTCTATACTACAGCCGAGTTCCACTTCCTTTCTCGAGAGGGATGCCGCTATCGTATGGTCCCGGGACCGGCCTCGGTGTTGTGTGGTGGATGTCGTTTTAGCAGCTCGATCTAGCTTACCTGTTGCAGGTTTGACATTAGCGTGCGTTTCTTTCATTTCAGAGCTTTTCAGTGGCTTCCACAGATCACCTTAGTCTTCCATGCATACCTCAGGACGTAAGTCAATAGATATATTGGACGAATTTCTTCTTTTCAAAAATTCGTTTTTGCTGTTACACATTCAATTGAAGTACCTTGGGTAAAAGCTCGATTTAGTTTGTTTTTACTGGTATCATCACATTTCCATCTTCTTCTTTTTTGTAGGTTCATGTTACGCATCAACAGTGTAACTGAAAATCAGAAATGCTCCTCGCATGGGCGCGGTCACTTTGTATCTTCGTTAGTTGATCAACTGCTGCCTAGCAAGTAGCAACTGTACTTACGTGCGTCAGCTAATAATGTAATTATTTTTTCACCATCAGCGTAACCTGACCGAATACTTCAACGCCGTGGACACCAACAACATGATGATCATGTTCGCCTCGATGCTGTACGAGCGACGCATCGTCGTGACGTCACGCAAGCTGTCGCGACTCAGCGCCTGCGTGCAGGTGGGTGCCGCTGTGACGTCACGAGTCGGATATGACGTCATTCTATGGTACAAATCAGTCACAGCGAGTCCGGCTGACGGCTATAAATATTCCGACTGGGGATTAATTCATTGGCTCGTACGTAAAATCTTGGCGGGATGTAACGCTGGCGAGCGTGGCGCCGCGCGGCGGTCGCAATGCTAGTGTGACGTCATCAATGTCGATAGATAGCAACAAGTGACGTCATATATGGTTGTGGCCGTGCCATATCCGTGACATGCTGGTGGTTTCCGCCATTGGCGGCTTTGTTTCCGATCGTAATGCATACCCATGTGACCAAGTGTCACTGTCATTCCGAACGTCCGCGAGCGAATTTTCTGAATTCTAGAAATGCCGAATGTTTGTGAATCGCGTCTGTGGGTTATTCCCCTGTCTCATAGATACACACTTGTCATTGTCGCACATATGCCAGCAACATGTGTCAACCTTTATCCGTTTTGCGCAGTTTGAACCCTCGCCCATCACCGCACCACTAGCCTCTAGCTTTATCTCATCGAGCCCCTGATGACCCTCTAACCACTGACACCGTCCCCGATTTACCCGCAGGCAGCAAACGCGGTCATCTACCCGATGTCGTGGCAGCACATTTTCATTCCGGTGCTGCCGGCCAGCCTGCTGGACTACCTGTCGGCGCCGATGCCGTTCGTGATCGGCGCCACAACTTCGGTGATGCAGCGCACCAAGCTGGCTGATATCGGGGACGCGGTGATCCTAGACGCAGACAACAACCGCATAGACTCGCCGTTCAACGACCTGGAGACGCTCCCGCAGGAAGTAGTGAGTGATGATACAGATGCCTAGATAGTAGATAGGTATATCATAGAAAGATATCTCGTAGATAGCGATCTCGTAAATGGGTATATCGATACATAGGCATTTCATTGATAGCAATCTCACTGATGGGTATTTCAGGTAAGTCTATCATAGATGAGCATCTCATAGGATAGGTATCTAATAAATTTTTGTATTAGATAGTAGCTTAGTGATGGGTATTTTATCAAACATTTCTATGAGTCAATGAGTCATAGTCCCGCGGCGTGGTCCTTGCCCCGAGTCAACTGTGAAAAGGCTTCTGGTGGAGCGTATAGGGAGGGCTCTGCTCCTGAACGGTAGGTGGCAGTCCCTGTGCTGTTCAGTTCGGAATACGTGGCAGCATGTCAGCTGGAGGAATTTGGTTGATGCCAGCGTATACTATAGACGTTTGATAAAAGGCGGTGGATCTCACTGGTTGATACATACATTGCTATGTTTCCTGAATGACATTTTAGTTCACGTTTGGATCATGTGCGTCATTTTTTTGCGAGCTTTGCCGCAAGCTTCCGCTCTCCTAGGCATATGATTTGATAGGTTGGACTCACCGACACGTGCCTGAGTTATTCAGGCTCAATGCCTATCGTGTTTCTTCCTTGCAATATTGGTCGTCTCGATTCGAAGTACTGCATTTTGTGACCACCCTGGCGAGACCCCCAACAGAATGAAACGTAGACCTGCATTGCGACCACCGGTTGCAATGTTGCCCTGACTCCGGATCGTTCCCATCCGCCACCAGGTGTCCACACTGAAGCGGCAGCTGAAGAACCCCAACAACATGCTCGGGGACGGTGTGGCCCGCTCCTTCCTGCGCGCGCTCGTTCAGCTGATTGGCGGCTACAGAGACGCCCTCAGGTAACACACCCTGTGCTGTCCGCCGCGAGGCTATAGGACTCAGAACATGATCAATGTAAATGGCCACGACTGACTGATTTTCTGATGAACTAGTGTGGCCTTTACAGATCAAACGGGATCGAGGCTGATTGGGCGGGATAGTCAGTCATCAAAAGGTTAATAAATTGTGAGGTGTATAACTTCTCGGAATTGATAAAGATAAATCGAGATAACAATAATGTTTCTTTCTGTTTTATTTTTATTTTGAAATATGTTTTATTCACTGCTCGTTGCGGAGAAAGATGAATCGAGCAAGCTTCTTTGAACTTCTAGTTTGGAATTAATTCCTGAAGTGCTTTTGCATTACCAAAGAGCCGTGAAGTCATTATTGTGGGCGTCGTTTCAGGTTCCCTCAGGACTGTGCCAAGATCACATTTGACAAGGATGCGTTCATCCAGAGCCGGCCGGCGCACATACAGCCGTTTCTGAAGGAGATGCTAAATCTGCAAATATTCCATCAGGTGGGTGGGCGTCCGCCGCCAGCCACGAGCTAATCCTGGGTGGCTGTGAGTGATGGTTTCTTAGTTCCCCGTGCCTTACAGGTATGTGCATCGCTTTGATGTATAATGGAGCGTTTGATAATTACGAGAGCACCATACAAAAAATATGAAAATTAATATCAAAGTACCTATGTAAGTCTTTCATGCGTGTTCCAGAAGGGCAGCGTCGGATCTTTTCATCTTAAGGTTGCAATCAAGTGAAGGAGATTTTCAGGTTGACCTAATACTCATCATAAAACGGAATTTACTAGAGCAGGCTCATCTTCACAACTGCACCATAGGTTGTTTTCGGAGCCGATTTTCATGTCACAAAATCTCAAGCTCACGATGAAGTTCATCGTGTTGATACCCAAACGATGTTTGTTTCAAGACTGGGAACAAAGGTGTATCGCAAAGACCAACATTTTTTATTGACCAGATTTGTTCTAAATTTAGTTCTAAATCACGGAAGGTGTGTTCGTCCTATGGGGTGCAAAGACTGTTTCTCACTCAGTTAATCATTGTCATAGTACGTCATTAGCGAGAGCGCCTTGTAACTCGACCGGACGTGCGTGACAAGAGTCCGTTTTGAACCGTTTCGGCGCCCGGTAGATGCTGTTTGCAGGAACAGCCTATGTTCAGTGCCAGTGAACATGAAATAGTAATAGAATAGACGATGCTGGTGGCCATCGCGTAATGCGTTGGGCTAGGTTGACATGTTTCAGCGTTGAACACCAAATTCCACATTCTGTCCGCTTTTTCGACTGGACGGTCAGAGCTCAAAGGCCAACTAGGCACGTTCCACCCTGCGTGGGCGCTGACTGAGAAATTTCTACCATTCATTCAGTTCATTCATTGGAATTTCTTGGGAAATGACATGCTTCTCCTCTAAATAAATTCCTCTCATAAAACATCGGTTACCGCAGATCTCAATTCTGATATTCCTTCCGTATTTGGGATATCGATAATGACTGAATATTTTGTCATTATTTGAATGGCGTCGGTGCTTTCCCCCATTTTTTCTGTCCCCACATCGCCATCCTATTTCGGTCGGAAGCCGACGGCGGCGGGCGGCCGCCAAAGCCGTTCTCATGTGGCCCACGTACCGAGGCCAAAAGGTGAGGCCGGCCATATTTCAATGCTGCCGGACGTGAGCGCAGAGCCAAGGTTTAGCTTAGCCTTTGCCATCTCGGTCGGATGTTTTCTTAGCGATGATGTGTTTGTGTATTTGAGAAACGTGTTTAGGGTAGCCAATCAAATTACCGCAGATAGCGGGAAATCGGTTTACAGATTCAATACTTGATTGGTCATAAGCGATTTTTTCTGTTCATTGAGATTGAAATCATTTGCTGAATTTCTGATGCTCAACGTAGTTCAGTAAGGTTTATCTCGTTTGAACTTCGTTAATCGATCCTAAACACAGATGGCTTTATAAAAAAAAAAACATTGAAAGAAAATTTCAAAGAACTTGCTCGCGTCGTCCGAGCTAAACCTTCTCATTAGTATGTGTCATCGCTATACTATTAACAAGTTTAATCCTGTCGTAAAGCATCGTTCGTTTGCCGAAACTCAAGGAGCACTTCTCGCTGCGTCTATCTTCTTTTGATCCCACTCCTTCCGGACGAGTTGCCTAAGTTTGAAAAAGTCTGATGGGAACTGGGCGATCGCGCTACCAGTTTGCATCTAATCCGGTCTGTATCCGGTTTGGATCTCTCTCTCTCTCTCTCTCTCTCTCTCTCTCTCTCTCTCTCTCTCTCTCTCTCTCTCTCTCTCTCTCTCTCTCTCTCTCTCTCCTCCCTCTCGCTTTTTTATCAGACCGATTGTGCTCCTGTGTGCTTCGTTGACTCTCCACACTGAGGCTTTTATTTTTACCCGTCCCTACCTCCGCCATTGTTCTATGGCTAACCTTGCTCTCCGTCTTCCCCAGTTCATAACGGAACGTCTGGAGATGCTCAACTCGGGTCAGGGCTTCTCGGACGAATTTGAACTGGAAGCGTGCCTCTACAGCGAGAAGTCGAGCTCACGGCTCACACAGCAGTACAAGGACTGGGCGAGCAACGTGCGGAAAGAGGGTGGTGCCTTCATAAAGACAGTACGCAGCAAGACCAACCCGGCACTCAAGAGCGCTGTCAAAGGCGTCAAAGAAACGGGCAAGAGCGGCAGCAAGCAAATGAGGTCGGCCTACAAAAATATCAAGTGAGTTGCGAGTTGAATGGATGTTGGGTTTTAGATTGACGAGATGGGTTAGATGGGTTTTAGGGCCCTTTTATCAGTAGAGCATCAAATTATCGAGTATAGCCTTTTTGGCTGTTTGAGTATCAGTTTTTTGTGCTTGTATATGGAACTGTTTTTGTGCTGAATGAATGGATTTAGTTGAAATCTAACCTGACACGTGATCATTAAATATGGCATTTATGGCAGTTCAATCTTGGTGTTATATCAGTATCATGTATCCATGCTTGGTTTTCCAGGTCTGCGTTGGTTTGGTTCATGTGTAGTGTCCCCTAACATCTCCCGCATTCTTCCGTCTCCCGTGCTCCGCCCTGTCGCTCTACTCCATTCGGTCCGGTAGGTGATATCAGCTCCACGGCACCCCTGATAGCCCATTGCCGGCCCAGCGACGGATCGGGGCCGCCCGTAGGACCATCAGGCTAACCTTTAGCGGTGTGCTGGTCGGACCGATATCCGCCTTAGGATTTATGGGTGTTTGATAATAATGAGACCACGTTCGGGAGCCCGCTTTGGGATGGTGTTACATCAGCGTTGGCGGCTGGGTTTCCCGGGGTTCGGCCTGCTAATTTCAGAGGTATATATGGCACTACCTTGACACCTGATCACTGGGCAGGCCCGCAGCTGATGCTCGGGTCTGGTTTGAACTCGAGATGTGTTCTGATCGGCGGGAAATGTTTTCGTGCATATAACCGTCTGGGGCGGGATCTGAATGAATCGGGATTGATGTAAAAGGCGTGTTGGCATGGGATGGTCAACAGGTATTCGATGGTTCTTTTGTCATAGTTCAAGCTTGATTTTGATACATAGGGAGACCAGTCACGTGTTTAATCGGTGACAGAGTAACTATCTTCGGATGACTCGTCATACTCGCCAAAAAGATGAAGCACGCTAATTTGGAGATCCCCTGGAGCGACTTGTTCGACGCCAGGCCGACGTGTTACGAGATCGTTTAAGTGTGTATCATTTTCAACATCCCAATGGTATGACGGACCCCTGTATGTAGCAAGCAATGGTAGGACGGACCTCGCGTATATTCAGGTTTCGTCCGACATCACCCACGTATCTCCGCTCTGACTATCCTTACGTCTCTCCCAGAGTCTGCCATTTGACCTCCCGCCCCCCGTCCCTCAGGTCACGTCTGAAGGACATCCAGCAGACACCGGAGGGCGCGCCTGGCGGCCGGCTAGACGAGGATCCCGCTGAGTCCCAGCCGCGGTCCGCTCCGAGCTCTCCGGGTTCCGCCCGGCGCCGCCGCGGCATCAGCAGAGGCTCCAGTGCGGTCACCTACCGCCGTCAGCCCACCGAGCCGCTGGCCAGAGTGGGAGGACGGGCGGCCGCCGCGACGCAGAGCGCACAGTGAGTGGAGGGAGTGGGAGGGGAGGGAGAGAAAGAACATAGTGCATTCACCATCAGCATATCATTATCACCATCGTCATCATACCATCAGCATCAACAAGCTTGGTTCAATATGTACCGCGCTCCCCATTTTAAGTAATTGTTTTCCAAGATAATGTGTATATGGCACACAACGTCGCATGCTTAGTAAATGCTCTCCTCTGGGATATGTGGTACTCTCTTCAAGTGCTCTGCGTCTGATGAAAAAGACAAGAAGAATGATTCCTTGTCAGGGTAATTTGTGTATCAGGGTACAGGGTACTAGTTTGTGAAGCGTATCTAATAAAAGTCATCATTGCATTTGCATTACAGGAACTGCTTTTTTGCATGAGCACAGACTTCTATTTATATAGACAAGTCTGGCGTGAGACATGAATTTCCTTCTCGAGAGGAAAATATTTTCGGTATTTGTTCGTTTCTTTCTCTGCATGTCTGTTTTGTTTGTTTGTTTGTTTGTTTGTTTGTTTGTCGGGTCACGTCGGCACAAAGTGGCCGCTCGTTGGGCGGCGCGTTAAGCCGGCGCCTGGGGTCTATTCGGGGCGACACTACGTCGTTGGCCTGTCTGGGGGTGCTCTACGAGCGGCTGCACTCTGCGGGACGACCGCGGTTCCCGTAACACCCTCAATCGCCGGGCGCCGTTACCGGCTACCGGTCGGTATTACCGGCTGCTGTTACGGCAGCTTTAACGTCCCTATTACCGGCTGCTGTTACGGCCAGCCTCCGCCGCCCCCGCCGCCCCCGTCCCCGCCTTCAGTCGGGCGATTCAATCTTTCGCCGACAGAATGAGTTTGAGCGCAGTTTTCAGCAGAGAGCATATACGTCCCACTGCTGGATCAGTTCACAGTTGCTTTTGGATAGTTTGATTGGCAGAGGCATACGAACTCCATTCCATAGACTAGCGTGGGAACAAGGTACTGTCCATGACGTTGATCTATGGTTGTCATCTGTAGATTGTGTGCCTGATATCAGTTATAAATGAAATCAACTGAGTGGATGTTCTAAATTATCTAATTGAATGGCGCTCCTTTTAAGATTTTAGGACAAAACGCACTTCTCCTCTTCAGCTTTGTCAAATTTTCAACATTTCCGGGGAGTGGGCTTCACAAATTGGTTTGTATTCTGCAAGACGGAAGCCGGTAAATGTTACCTGCCGGGAAGACATTACACGACTGCGAACTGGCCTAGTCTCGTAGCTGACTCTACGATGATTAAGGAAGTCTTCCAAATTGCTGTTGCGTTGCCCGTGGGGGACCGCGGGGGCAGCCATGACCTATGTGTAAGGCTGCTCTGCGGAGGCTGTTTCCGTGAAAAGCGGAAACTAACATTCGAGTCGGTTTATTTGTTCATCAAACAATCGCATATGATGCGGATTTTCCTCTTGCCATTTATAAAACTTATTCATGGGTTTGTCTATATATCTTATTTTGCTTCATTAATCAGCCTAGAGTGTTTGTCATCGTTAAACATTCATCGAACACAATTGAATTAGAATATCATTGTATATTGTATAATCCGCTACACGAGTATGACAGCCGTTTTAACAACACAGGAACGTCTAGCGTACACAATTTAATTTGGCGTGCAGGAGATAATATAGTTATATTCATCCCCGCCTAGACTGGCTCGCCCGGCGTTTTTAAAAAAGGAGAGAAAAATATACCTACCTGACAATGAATTTAGTCTAGGTATAAACTTAAAGTCTTCAGATATCTGTGTGTCTCAATGAGCTGATAGCTTGGTCATGCGGGCAATGCCGTGAATTTGCTACTTGACAATACGGCAATGTAGCAATAGCATCACTTTGCCAAAACAAGTAATGCCATAATTGACAATTGTGCCATGTTTTTATGGTCAGTTATCACTAATCAGTTTGTGTCTATTTTGAGTGGAACTTTTATCACATCGGCAAGTCATCTTGTACCCCAAAACAGTGGCATATATGTACAACTTTTCTAAATCGGGTTTTGGCGGCATTTCTGTAACATGTAACATTTCCGCCACTTTACAATTGCGACAAATCAGCTGCATGCATGCTGCGTTAAAGGACCTATTTGCTATGCAATCACTTCCGTTTACGGCATCCACTACGGCGTGGTCTGTGGCCATCGTATGGGTATTAGCCTCCACTGGTCATTTGCTGCACCGGCACTGACCCATACGGGGACGCCTTGTTGCGTCCCTCGATTCGACCGACGGCCGCGATCCATTTTGTGAGGAGGCAGCTTAGCTTTATCGTCGCGGCCTATTGCGATGGAGTGATCGTATTTCGATATTACCCGGATCATTCAGGCCGATTTACGAACAGTTCGAATAAATATAAATCACCGGAGCGACGGTGGCAATGCGTCACCGATGCCGGCCGACCGCTCGCAACACGCTATTCTTAGCCGGCGGGCCGCGGCTAAATCCGGCCTCGGTAAACTTTCGACGGCCTGTCCGAAATAAGAAAAACGCAAGCCCTGCGGAATGGGCCATGCTTCAATCGAATGCCCCCAATCAGGGCGCGGTTTCCCCATATCGGCGGCGCTCTGCGGGGCACACGTAGCGCCGTCGCTGCCGGCCGTGGCCTATCGGACGGTCCGTTTGGAACCGGCGGCGGTTCAGCAGAGACGGATGCTGCTCTGTGTCGCTTTATTGGGCCGGCTTCCGGCGACCGACCGGTGCAGTGACGCACCGCTGAGGAGGGTACGCGCTCTCACTGCATCTGCCTCTGCATCCGCCTCCGCCTCGGCATCTGGCTCTCGCTCCCTCTTCTGGTATCTCGCTCTTCCTTTCCCTCTTCCTTTCCCCCTTCCTTTCCCTCTTCCGCTCTCCGTATCTCATTCCCTCTCTTTCTCTCTCAGTTTATCTCTCCCTCTCCCTCTCTCAATCTCTCTTCTATCTTTTCTCTGCTCTTTTTCTCTCTCTCCCTCCCTCTCCCTCTCCCTCTCTCTCTCTCCCTCCCCTCTCTGTCTGTCTCTCTCTCTCTCTCTCTCTCTCTCTCTCTCTCTCTCTCTCTCTCTCTCTCTCGCTTTCGCTCCCTCTCCCCCTCTCCCTCTCTCTCCCTCTCTCTCCCTCTCTCTCCCTCTCTCTCCCTCTCCCCCCCCTCTCCCTCTCTCTCTCCCTCTCTCTCTCCCTCTCTCTCTCTCTCTCTCTCTCTCTCTCTCTCTCTCTCTCTTTCTCACGCTCCTCCTCCTCCTCCCGCGGTGTGGTGGTAGTGTTGTCGGTGTGTCGGACCAACTCCACACACCATGCCGGACGCCGCGGATTGATTCATCGCCACCATTTGGCGGCTCTCTCCAGCGGGGCTCCCTCTGTGTACGCCGTGGCGGTGATTCGTTTTAATTTGTGTAATGGCCGGCGGCGGGCGCGCGGGGGCGGCCGCCGGCCCCCGGTCGACACCCGGGATGGTGGCTGTACCACACTGATGGGCGCGGCTCAGTCGGGTGTGAACGGAGGGAACGGCAGACTGGAGCGGATGTGCGCAACGGTGGTGGGTTGAAGGAGTTGGGCATGTTTTGGTGCGTAGGGATAGCACTAAATGAATGATACATAACTGGGAGGTTTAATTTCAATGGCAAACCTCATCCACATATTCTTGAAGCATAACATTTTGTTGGATTGTAGTTTACGAGGCTGTCGTATGGATAGTATTGTTAGTGCCAGTTTGTTGTGGTCGCAACTAGCATAAGTATCCACTGTCATCATTAAGTTTATTTTACCCAATACATTCCGGTCTTATGCCTAGATATATCCAGTCCTAGGATCAGGCAGTAGTAAATAGATAGGATCAAGCAGTAGTAAAGTAATTTTCGATGAAGTGCAGTAGTTAAGTCATTCAATTGATGGATAAGTCCTGTCCATTCCAAGGGTATGACATAAACGACTTAAATCAATCGACTGGCCGTATTTTCAGAAGCGCTCTGCAGGGGCCTGACCTGAGCAAAGGTAAATGGGAAGAATTGCACTGGAGAAAGAGCAAGACGGAAAGGAGTACGAGGAGACCGACAACTAGCGAGTTAGGAAGGAAGAGACTGACAGACAATCGGACAAACAGATAGAGATGGAAAGATACAGATAGGCTAACAAACAAACAGAGAGGTTAAGACATATGCAAAAGGTACAGACACGCAGACACGCCGAAGCTCAAGGAGGCAGACACGGACAGAATCGCTCGCCATCCGGCTTTGTCCCCGGGGTTTCCGTCTATAGCGGAACTCCCGCTGTGGCACCTGGGCCAGCACACGCCGTGGGCGGCGCCGACCCGGACTTCATTAAAATTTACACCTCACTTTTCATGTTGGTGTCCTGCACAGTCACTTAAGCCGCGGGCTCATTAACCTCTTTTATGGCAGCGTGTGGGAGGCAAAAGGCTTACGACCATACTGGGTGATCGCTACTGAATTTGGCCTATAATTATTCCCGTTTGACGTTGAAGGGAAACGCGGTCACTTTATTCTGCTTGATTTTCTATTCTGGCAGTGACAGTTTGGCGTTTGTGTGGGTCACAATGGCTATGTATGGGCAGTGAATGCGCTGGAAGTGACACTGCTATCAATTTCTGTGGAGGTTAGGCGCCTAGTTTGGCAGTGTGCGGTTCCGTTGGTTTTCGCTGTTTCGTTTCTTGGCCTTGCGGATCAATGTTTCACCCCAAATGGTCAATGTATTCAGTCTTGATGGCATTTAAATCTCAGGCCAATCAATCTACTTATGTAATAATCCCATTATTATGGATTATGTCCAGGCGCTGCTTTAAGCGGCTTTTCTTATATCGTGTGTCGAATATTCACTTTACAATATTCACTTTACTCGTTGGTTTGCTTGTAGCCATTCTTATTGTTTCCTTAGCCATACATAAACAGATCTGTCTATCCCCTCACAAAAATGCGCTCTCACACAGCTACCCCATCCCAGTCGTGCTGCATCTCGTTAGCCCCGCTAAGACCAGTCTACCCTTCTAAGCCACCTCAGCCTCAGCCTCTGACGTGTCCGAAGCCGCTGTTCTGTGCCCGCCCCTTGACCTGACCTCCCAAAGCCCCTGACCCAGCCGATATCATTGTTTCAGAACGATCAAATACCACGTAATTGACCCACCAGCGCCGGGATCCACCGAAGAGAATCTGTTTCCTCCAGCCAGCGGACCCAGCCTTCTGGATGAGGTCAACCAGGTGCTCGAACGCATCGAGGAGGTATGTATGTGTGAGCGGATTCCAATGGTCAGCTTCGGGTGTGACGCAGTGTATGCTCTCCTTCTTTTTCTGGGACAACTAGCATCCTGGGATAAAGCTTTAGCCGGCCGAGTGCCAAATTTTAAGAGAAATGCTGTTTTTGGTAGTAATTTCTTTTCCGAACTTGTACTTTTCACTCGTAAATTAACAAATGAAATAATGACAATTTGGTATTTCATCATAATTAGTTATTACAGCTAAATGGCAATCGGGATCGGCCGGCTGTCAGTTTGCTACATACACTATTGCATTTTCCAACGTACGACGCCCACTGTTTTCCAAGCATCGTAGTGAGCTTGCTGCCTTCAGCATCCATGATAAACGTCACGCTGTATAGCTGACCGCTACTGTCGATTGTCGAATGGACGTCTCTGCTTCCTCTTCACACGCCAGCTGCTGCCTCTTATCTGTCCTCCCCTTCTCTTTCCGTGCGACTGATCGCTATGTCTTTGTCTGGTGGGAGCGGGGTAAAGGTCATGTTGGCGAGCCTCCCGGAATAGGGTGTGGTGGCCATCAGTGTTACAGCTGCCCAGGCAGATGATTCGACCTTTCTGGAATCCATCGAAACTCCCGAGTTTTCCTAATACCCGTATTCTGGATAAAGCACGAGCGTTTTTATGTAGGTTATGGCTTCTGAGGTCTTCCTTCGCTGCCACTGTCCTAGCAGTCTTAATTATTACATCAAGTACTTAAGGCACTCTGGAAAAAATGTTCATTTTTTTTCGAAAAGGCGTACAAAACTAACCCGCTTATCGTATTTCCAAGTTTCCTTACGCACAGGAAGAGAGAAACTGTCTGTACCCGCGCTCTATATTTATTTGTAACGGCAGCAGCGGTGACAGGCAGCAAACAGTGCAATGTTCGGGAATTACGACAAAGAAAGGCGTCACCGGAAAGGAGAGATGTAGGACGAGAAGCCCGACGTTTGACAAGCGCTGCTTGTATGCATAAGGTTATCTGTGGCTGGTATCTGTGTTTTTTTTTCAGACTTGTGGTGCGCTGTCACCGTTGTTTTGGTGTTTGTGGAAGGCAGTGTAGTGTTTCGTGTGCTAAGCTGAGTGTGAGCCGTATGAAAAAGGTCTGATTTGCTGAGGACCGTGCTATAAGTGTTGTGTGATTATGTTGATTGTTCTGTCTGATGTCAAAGGTCGACTATGTGCCCGATATAGAAGGGTCGTAATGTTGATTCATTTTAAAATTGAAATTCAAGGCACGAATACTACTGTCACGAAGACCGCCAAACAAGGCATTTGTCTTTCTCGAGGATTTCGAATAAGCATTCAATTTTAAGTAATTACCTACCGCTCAAGCACGCTATCTCACATGCTGCAAATTTAATCAGGTCTGTTTTGTGATGCATGTCGTGTCTGTTTTGCTCCGACCGAGAAAAGCGGGTAGGCTATTGCCGGCCCCAGCTCGGGGCTGTCATACACGAGTAACTCCGGTAGGAAGCGTGTCGTCTCCACAGTCGCGGGTGTGGCTGCAATCTCATCAGCGGCCCGGCCCAGCCCGGCAGGTCACCCTGCTGCATCCGGCGACCCTAACCGGACTCTAAAGCCGCCCTCGGCTGTGCTAGGGAACGTGCAAGAACTCGCAATAGTCACAGCAGCTCATATGATATGAATGGAGTAGGCATTGCTAGCGAGATGTCTGGGTCTGTGGATTTTTTTCGGTTGTTTATTTTGCATTATATTTATGTTTATATTTCATTTCTGTGATTATGTTCAGCTGTATGTATAAGATTGCTCTCGGTTTCTCTATTCAACCATTGTGTTTTCTCAGGTTATGTGCAGGCGGGCCCAGATTATGACATTTTCTTTTTATTGTAATGGTGTTTTCTCTTGAGTTCATAGAACACTGCGCGATGAAAATATCTGGAGGCTGTGCTACAGCGACCAGTAGCATCTGCTAGCATGCAATACGCGTAACAATGAAGCCTTAATAATTCATCTCGCAGCCGATGTAAAACGAAATGAATCTGTTTTAACGAGACGATGACACCAAAGCCTCGTCGCGATTGTGGCACTGGACACACTGACCTCATAGCGAACAGAGTGAATTAATGTGTGAATTTATCGCTCTTTGGTCCCATTAATGCTGTGATCTGGTGGCGACAGAAGTTATGAAGGGAATTTGTAAAGTACTTGTAAGGCCATCCTGGTGAATGAATTGATAAACTGCTGCATGCAAGGAATCATAAGCGTATGAGATACAGCTCCTGAACGATATTAAAATGCGGTTCAAGTGAGAGTTTCCCGATCTATTGTCAGTTTTGCAGTGAGGCATTCATTACCCGTTATGTCCAATGCCGCCCAATACGCTGCAAGAACATGACATTTTTCCTGAGTGCACTGTTTATCCTGGATGACGGCTCCAACACTCTGACCTCAGTTTTATGTCTACAGTATTGTGTATTGTATTCGTCTCTGGGTCTGACCGCTCCAGCACCTTGTCCAGTCTGTCGACTCCAATATTGTCCATCTCTATGGCCGACGACTCTATCGTCCGTCCTCATGTCTTACGGCTCCAGTGCAGCATTATCAGTCCTCGTGTCCGTCCCTTTGTCTGACGGCTCCAGTGCAGTATTATCAGTCCTCGTGTCCGTCCCTTTGTCTGACGGCTCCAGTATTGTCCGTCTCTATGTCTGACGGTTCCAGTACTGTGTCTGTCTCTATGTCTGACGGTTCCAGTACTGTGTCTGTCTCTATGTCTGACGGCTCCAGTATTGTCTGTCTCTATGTCTGACGGTTCCAGTATTGTGTCTGTCTATGTTTGATGGTTCCAGTATTGTGTCTGTCCCTGTGTCTGACGGCTCCAGTATTATGTCTGTCTCTATGTCTGACGTCTATGTCTCTATGTCTCTACGTCTATGTCTGACGCTCGCCGTCCGGCAGCGAGCCAGCGAGCGGCGTGCCTCGTCCGACGATCGTCCGCGCACCCCGCGCGCCGCCCCCGCCCGGCCCAGCGTGCCGCCCCCGCCCGTGCCGCCGCCGCGACTCCGGCGGCGCCGAGACGAGGTACCGTGTCGCATGCCGCCCCCGCCCCCGCCCCCGCCCGCGGCACCAACACCCGGCTGGCAGCTAACGTGCACAGCGGCCACAGCTCCCTGTCTCGGTGGTTTGTGACGCTCTCGGTTGGTTGAAGTCGGCGGCCGGGCGTTTTGCGCTCTCCGCTGCCCGCTGTGGTCCGCTACGAGCTTGGTCCGTCGGTCTGTCCGAGGACCACGCGCGCTCAGATAACGGTCTGCTACACTCTGTGAATGCCACGCCGAAGCTGTTGTGTGCATTGCCATGCTGCACCTTTCCTAACCCGCGCTGTGTGAAGAGCCTTTTGGCTAGTTTAGTATCACCGGCATCGGTCAGTGAACCCTGTCGGTGCAGCCTGCTGCTGGAGGCTCGCTCCTTTTTGCGATACCTGCGTCACTGGGACTCCGGTGTACCAGACACACGTCCAGTGGGAAATATACGCCGTTCTGTGTTTGCCATTGGCTCCCCAGGCGGTGCTGTACCAACAGGTCGCCGAGACCAGTCTGAAAACAGAACTGTGTGAGACAAAGGGACCTGCGAGTCGTTTGATATCGTTTGACACACCTCCAGGGCCTAGACCTTTCAAGTTTCAACAGCAGCCAACAGAACAGATATACCGGTCAGGTTATTCGTTTGCTATTCGTAAGAACAGATGATGATTTTATACACCCAAGCGTTTCATCTAAATGATTGAAAGTGACAAAAAGTTGATATTACGGACTCAGTGCCAATGTGTCACTGTCGTCATGCTGATTATATTCAATTTTGAGTATTGTATGGGTCATTGCGAAGGGAGCATCTAGGGCTGCACGCAGGTTTCCGATCGATCACACCTGCATGTTCGCGTTATGACTACGCAGGTGTTCAATGTGCATGATGCTGTCTTCCGCTTTTTGTGCTTTCCAAATGAAACGAGTGTCCTTTCCGCAATGCTTAGATGACCAACTCACCAAAGACGACACAATGCTGGTCGTTTTACACTAGCCGAGCATTTGACAATTCCTATTCCGTCGCCCACTATCGAAACATTTAGGTAGAAGTGCTCAGAAAGACCTCGAAAAGTGCCGGGTGCGTTTGGGCAATCCATGCAATGGTTAGGTATTGGTTAGGCAATGAGTTCACAGTCAGTATATGCTTACTTCAGTAACTAAGTTACCTGCCATTTAACGACTGTATTGATACCATAACATTATCAAATATCAAATACTAAGATACATTATCATAGCTATTTAAGGGTTTCGAGAGCGATCCAGCTGGATAACGGTCGCGTTGAGCTCCTTTTCAGCCTAAGCTAATGGCTGAAAGCTCCTTGCAGGCTGTCTCGCTGATTTCATTGTTCCTTTCGTGGTGCTCGGCATGCTATTTTTGCTACTTGTACCTACTTGGTGTGTAGCCGGATCTTTCTGTCGACTAGCTTTCTGCCTTACCACCTTACTGTGCGCCTTTGTCTCGCTTGTGAAAGGCCATTTCTGCTCTCCGTCGGCTCTAAGGTGCAGATATTTTTGGTGGTGTTTAGTGAATGCCTGCGTGTTGTGTGCGATGTAGTAGTTTCTCGGTACAGTGGCAAGGCTTTGATCTTATAGATCTTATATTCTTGCCGTGTGCAATACGAGGTGTTTGGTGATCAAGTATTTCTGCTGTGTGATTAGAGGTGCTGATGTTTTGATGTAGTGTGAATAGCAAATCAAGCACTTCTGGCCTTTTCTATCGGTTTCTTCTTCTGCTGCATTACATCAGGTTGGTTATCTTTTCTGAGTATCGCTAATCACTTGACGAAAACTGCCGAGCTCATCTCTCCGTTTCGTTTAAATTGAAGTCGGTGCTATCTACTTCTCTCTTTTTCGCCGCTGTTCAGACGGGGTTAAGCTTCTGAATCAATACCCTCTCATCTTTGCTACCCCCCCCCCCCTCACTTAGACGCACGCACACACAGCACACAGTGTACTGAGCTGACCTCTGCTGCCTTACCTCTGTGTCCACAGAACAAGGAGACCGACCTGATCCGACTCGACTCGGCCGAGGACGAGCTGGTGTTTGACCCGCTGCGGGCCCGAGATCGCGCGAGCTCCCTGGCGGGTCCGGCCGCCGTGCCGCCGGCCCCCCTACCCTGCCCGGCACCCCTGCTCGGCCTCGGCCCCTTCAACGGCGTGCGGCCGGCCAATGGGGCCGTGCACAACCCCGTCTATCCGTTCTGTCAGCCGCGTCTCCAGACGGTGGGCGTACCGCTGGTGGCCGGCGCCGGCGGCTACCCGCTCTCCGGCAGTCGCTCGGCGGCCAGCGTGCTCTCGGCCGCCCCCGCCCCCGCCCCCGCCCCCGCCCCCGCCCCGGCGGCACCCGCGCCGGCACCACGCCGCCAGCCGGTCCGCCAGCCCAGCCAGAGTAGCGAGGAACTGCTCAGGGAGTACGGGCTCGACTTCAGCCGGCTGGCTGTGAACGAACCGCACAGGGACCCGGCGGCACCGCAGCCGCCCGCCCCCGCCCCCGCCCCCGCCCCCGCCCCCGCCCCGGGCGGGTTCCCGGCGCCCAGCAAACCGCCGCCGCCACTGCCGCCAAAGTCCACACGCTGGACAACATTCGAGTGATCAAAGCTTTATTGGGGAATCGGAAGTAAGATCTGGTCTGCCGCGTCGTGTTGCGTCGGATGCTGCTCGGAGCATGCTCGTTTATATTATGCATGCGCCAATGCAATTGTGATGTTAACATTTGCTTCCAGTGACGCTGGATTGTGATCGATTTTTCGCGAATATTTAAAGGCTTTGCTGTGCTCAAAGTGTAGCGACGATAAACGTGGGTTTATTATACTGCGTCGCAGTCTTACTTGGTACGGTAGCCGCGTAGTCAGATTTTACTACACATTTGGTAGCCTGTGGCCTTTGGCTTGGTATTTATTGTGTTTGTGATCCTCGGTAGCGTTATACGAAGCAACTCTGCTAATATTATGTTCCATGAGTTAACGGTCTCATCTTGTACGAATGCCGGCCCTATGTATTAGTTCTCAAATAATATATGTATGTCTGACATGGTTATGTGTCTTTGTGCTGCAGCATATTTGAGTGGAGTTCCCACGCATTTTGTTAAAGGGACTATCCCACCTTCTAAAATGTTGTTAAAACCAGTTAAATTGTGCCAGACTTTATAGATTGGATGACCAGGAACACGGTTCTGGCATTTATTTTTCATTAAACATCTTAGGCTTCCCATATTCCAAACACAAACTTTCAAATATGTGACGTCACAGCCCAAAATTACCTCCTTCCCCAGGCCACATTACTGTCATAAAGCTGATTCTTTTTACTCTGTAGACACCACAACAAAGTTCAGACCAAGTTTTAAGCGATATTTCAACGAACAAACCCATTTAAATCAGAATGACTAAACGAGGTGACGTCACACTAACGGTCGCTCCATGTTGAAGATAGGGCCTTGTACAAGGCCCATTTTCAAATGAAGGGAACGAATTTCTTCAACACCAAGAGGCCGCGGGGGTTGCAACCTAGATAGATAGTGGTTTCTGAACCTCGCCGCAAACTTGGCTATCTCAACTCAAACGCCATGTTAAAGGTGGGATAGTCCCTTTAAGATGGTATTGCCAGCTGCATTGTGACTTTTAGGGGGGGGGGGTGGATAAAATGGTGCGTTGTATGAGCCACAAGGCAATGCAATTTTATCGCCATTTATGATGCATTATGAATAATGTGGTGGTCAGTGGTCACTAGTCACTACCAAACCGTTGGTCATGGAGTGCAAACGAGCCCGTCGTTGGCGTTATTTTGATTTGCAGGTAACTGATTTACTGAGAGGAAAAATACGCCTTACTTGGGATACGTAAATTGCACTCGCCTGAAAGCACCACGCGCATTGCTAAGACAGCTAGCGGTTAGACACTCTAACTTACAGCTTACGAAAGGTAGCTTGGCTTTGTTCCACTCTGCGTCTGTCTCACGCCAAAACCCTAGAATGTCATCTCTGTGCTGTTGATGCACGATTGTGCGGCCCATGCTAGTCGCGTACGTCACTCAACAGCCGACAGAACGACCGTTCGTCGGCTCTAACTGGGTTATCCAATCTGGCGTTTGAATTCAGATTAGGCGAATTCTGTTTCGATTCGCCAAGCTGGTGCGCTGTAGTGTGACGATGTCAAAAGAGCTTTGTTTTGGGCCCTTTCAGTATGGATAACACGCGTTATCAATGAGCTATCGTGGCTGGCTAGTGCGATAAAATTAGCCAAGAAAATCTAACATCCAACGTGGCCCAGAATTGCTGTTTCCCAAAAATTGCATTTTTGAAGGGCATGCCGTACGCGGTTTTTCATTTCCCCTCTTAAGTGAAAGTTGGCGCCTGGCGGTTTCACCTCGCTCATTCAATTCTGTAACAGCATAATTAGATAGGTATTTGAATGCATTTGTAATAGTTTGCTTAGGTATTATTTACATCATCATCATACCACATGCAATACATTTGAAACATTTGCATTATGTTAATTGCTCAGCCCCTACTGTTTTTGCTTAACATTAACCTTGGACAAAAGCACGTCAGGCGCTCGTAAGGCCGGGATGTAAGAAAGAGAGAAAGTGCTATCGTGGGTTATTTGGGGACGTGTAATAGGCTTTGTGACGGATCACCTGAACAGAGTGGTCCCCAAACTCGGCTAATGCCGCTGATAAGCGAGGGCCCTTATCTGATAAAAATAACTACAGCACTGAGTGTTGCGAGGCATGAGCAGGACCGAGGATGCATAAGACTCGCGTCGACACGGTCGGCAGCCAAAATGAACAGAAACAAAGAACAGGACAATCATATGAGGTTAAGCACGAACTCAACTCTGGGGGTGGACCTCCCGCAAAGTCGTTGCGATTTTCCTTCGGAGTTGGCTCAGGCTCCGACGGCTCAGGGCTGAGGGCTCAGGCTGTATAGAGTGGATATGGGATAACCTCCATGAGGAGCCTTTTGTATTCGAATGCTCGTCTCTGAAAGGGTATTTTGTGTCGAATCTGTTATTAAATATGTGCTCAGCCGTAACAAGGCGCTAGCCGCCAAACATGCCATTTCTGAAGTGTCGGGTCTGTTGTGGGGCCGTCCGTTTTCAGCGCTGCCATGCTGTGCCGCCGTGCGGGGGTGCACTGCGGGACAGTATACCACCTCAGTGTGCGGCTGCGCTGCCGGCCAAAGGCATCATAAACCCAAATCCCTAGCTCAAGCTAGGTAAAATCGGCATACTACCCACATATTTTCGTAGATAGCTATCACGGTGGTGAATTCTCTTTTATTCTCTTTTGCAAAATAACGTTATTATGAGAAAGTAATAGTATACTTTCTCATAATGTTATTTTGCAGGTACTCGGCAGAATATCTAGGTAGCTCGGTTCGGTGTCTGAACAGTTGCATTGTGGTAAATTTGCCAGCAACTCTCCTCCATGTAACGGAAACGCTGCCGTAGTGGATCAGTCACTTGAGTTCATATAGCTCGTCATATATTGGCATGATCTCTGATCTCATATCATGACTATCCTAGTCTGTTCTGGAAAGTGTGACTGAGCGACGGCAATCTGTCTAGGACGAACGGCGGGAAACTGATCAGCTCGGTTATGTGTGGCACACAGTTTATGCGACCGATAGATATGGTAACCCGACACATGTTAACCTTTGATCAACAATTTCATCGAGATACGAGATCATCCAGAATTGGAGGATCAAAAGCATGCGATAGCATGCTTTTGCATCCGGAAATTCCCATTGGTGGGTCGCTGAAAAAAAAGTTCGGCTGAACCTGTTTGTCAGTGAGTGAGTGAGTAGGGGAAGCCGGGGGAAGCCCGGGCGCGGGGGAAGCCCGGCCACCCCGGCCACCCCGTTTCCGGCTAAATTATTCACAATAAAATGCTCAACTGTTTGTCCTTTCAGCGTGGCAGCTAAGGTAACGCCAGCAAAAAAGTTAAGGCTGACAAAAATTGCATATTGTTTAAGTTATAGCGCAAAAATGATATTTTAAGGGTTTTTAGCTAAAAAGTGAGATATGTTGCACTGTTAATATTATACCATACAGTACTAATATTTATACGAATGTTATGTAGGTACCGTTTAAGAGTTTGTAGTGAGGGGTGACGAGGCAGGCTGGCTTACGTATGACATTTTTTTCGAATATCGCTGTTCTAAAATAAAAATTAGCACATTGGGGTAACCCCGGGCGAGTGGCCAAGCTTACCCCCAACCGAGAGCAATGCCACTAAACCACTGTTTTCCATGAGATAATAGGTACTGAGCAGGTTTGGTTTACACCTAGATCAAAGATAAATTTCGAAAATAAACATGTTATCATAGACAAAGCCAGTCATGTCACTTAAGGTCAACTAGGGTCAAACTACGTTTTTGCAGATAACGCGACAGACAATGAAGCTAGAGCTTCAAAAATGGTGTCGTTGTGTTCTTCTTCATCAGCCGAGTCGAATGATATGCAATATGATGCATTAAGGTAAAAAGAAAAAGAAATTTTAAGGAATTTTGAAATACACATTTTTTTGTCAATTTTGCATCACGATTTGCATCGACCTGTACTGTATATGTAGTAGACGCTAGCTAAAATACCAGTAGTGGCATAAACTCTAAGATGTCCAGAGCTAATCAGTACCTTAATATTTCACTTTCCGTTAATATTTGGAAAACACATAATGGTTTCATCAACTCGTTGTAAAGCGCTGGGGAGGTGGCCGGCGTTACCCCTATGCCGGGCTTACCCCAGAAAAATCAACACTTTTTTAAAACTCGATTTTCTCAACCTTATACTTATTCCACAAAACCGAATTTTTGGGAAAACACGGCCAATGAACTTAGCTAGCTAGCAGGATATCAACATTTTATACAGCACGTATGGTATGTAATAAAAATGAAAAAGAGCTTACTATGCCGGGCTTCCCCCGGCTTCCCCTATGTGAGTGAGTTTGTCCAAGCTTTTTTTGGACCTGGAGTCAAAATGGGTGGACCGATCGGGACGAAAGTGGGACCGTTTGATTCGTCTCCGGCGAGGTAAACTTTTGGTGCTGGCCTCGGTTTGCTCGGTGCTTCGTGGCACTTGCTATTCCGCTTCAAAGTTTCGGTGACACGAAATTTTTTGTCAAGGCTACAGGTCAACCCGAGGTCACGGGCAAAGCCATACTGGCGGGACACATCGGTAACACCTTGAACCAGTTTCCAGGGGGGTCACCGTCTGCGAGGGGTGCAGGCTGCACGTGCTGGGGTCGGAAAACCGTTTTGACGTGAGGTCCTCTGGCTCAAAGAAATTTTAAGCTATCAACCTCAAAATCGGTTCAATGGTAGTCCCAGGCAAGGCCTCCAAAATAATGCACATTTCATTGGGCTATGGATCTTCCAATTCTGGCCCAAGGCAACGCACGAGCGCTGCCGGCATCTAGTAATATCATTGACAATAGTCTACCTATTTGTGCCCAAATCCTGCCGGTTTGGGAAACCAGTGTTGTTCTGGAAACCAAATAACTAGGCGAAAGTGGTGACCACGTTGCATTCCCCCTGGCAGTTAGTCTCACATTAAAGGCATGTATTCGGTTTCAGTATCAATAAAAAATGTCGCTCACGGAATCTTATGACGTCATATTATGAGTCGCGACAACTTTAGCACCGGAAACGGCTGCATAACCTCGATTATTCACAGAGTCCTGAATAAAGCAGTGACAGTATCACTGGCGAGAAGCACGCATCCTGCATCATTCACTACTCCCTGGATGACGTGCTTGCGGAGCAATTGATCCGGCTCGTCATATTTCTTGACCCTGCATAAACCTTGGCTGGGTGAACTTTCATGCACTATCGACCACACACTGAATTGGCAGTGACCTACGCCGTATGCATAGGGTTTCTGTTGAGACCTAAAGACGACGTCGACTGATCGGAGGTCAGTACGTTGCATGGGCGCCTTGTGGACTGGAACACCGAGCGGGGAATTTCGGTCGGACGTTTCACTGGATCTGCCAGATCTCGCCAGCGCTGGACGCTCATGAAAAACATTGGGCCCACAAATCGCTCTGGTGAGACACCGCAGTGCTGATGGAATTCGAAGCTCGACAAAGCCAAAGCGCAAAAGGCGCATTATGCAAACATAGGCGGCGGAACGGGGGGGGGGGGTACCGGGGCACCGTACCCCCCTTTGATTTTGGCATTTTAACATTAGCCCTATGGGCGTTGCATGGACAGAATGGGACCAAAAGTCGGCGGTGCCCCCCCCCCCCTAATTGAAGGTGTTCCGCCGCTACTGCATGTAAATGCTGTAACATGGACCTTTATTTGTTAATGGTGTTCTACTTTTACTGTGTTTTGTAAAAACGAAATGTACTTAAGCATGACGCATAGATTTTGAAGCCTAAGCCCCCATACATGATACAACTAACGTGTTAGTGCTGATGGCCACCAATAACGGGACTGTCAGCGATAGCCTTGCTCAGAGCATACATGACTGAGGACTGGAGGACGACCTTGTAGAGCAGGACTATAGTAATACATGTCATATGTACATATATCTATATCTCATAACCACCAAGTGTTATTATGATTTAGACATTAAGAGTGTTATTAGTCATGTATTTTTGGATGCGTTGCGAAACTATGGGTCTGTTCCAGTCGCACTGCCTAACACCGCTGAACCCCTCCAAGATAGCTTCCCTGTTCCAGTGGCAGCTCTAGCCCCTACAAAGCCAAGGAGGGCCCTGCTCCAACCTTCTCTATCTTGCTCTTGGAGGAGTCTAAAGGTATTAGGAAGTGCGACTGGAACAGACCCAATAACACGAGCTGAACGGCTTTGTCTCACTTTATTCAGTTTTCTAAGTACGCTAGCAGTACCTAAGCAAAACGTTAGCAAATGCCTACATACCGCAAATAAGGGTTTTCGAAATGGTTATTCAGGTGTTTCCAATCAGTACGGAGGTATTGCTTCTGCTATGCGCCTTTGTTTTGTGCAGTTATGTAATGTATGACAATGCTGTTCGAGACGGTCAAGATGAGCACACTCTTTTCACACCGTTTGCAGTCTCTTATTTTTGTTGCAGACTCGTTAACGTTATCGTGTTTCTCTTTTCCGAATTCACGAATCCTTGAACAAAGCAGGGGTATATTTTACACAATCAAGCGATGAAGACGATGTGAAAAGAAGATAAAAGTTTTCATGCTGTTTCGAAATTGAAACTGCCGTAAAAGAAGCGAGTGCGAGAGACGCCTAAAAGTGTAGCTTCGAAAAGCTAATTTCTTCCAAGTTTTGCTTAAATGGAAACTACAGCCAGACCCGCTCCTCCTGTGTTGAGATTACATTGAAACCCGATTATCGTAAAGTTGCCCTTCATCAGCTCTTTTAACTTGATAGAGCACACGAACTTTGCAGTTTATATTTATGCGTCGAAAATTACCTCGCGACAGACCAAATATAGCTGGGTGGGGATACTGATTCAGCTGAGCCTCACAGAATGTGAGCATATAGACCAGTAGCGGCGGAACACCTTCAATTAAGGGGGGGGGGGGGACACTGCCGACTTTTGGTCCCATTCTTTCCATGCAACGCCCATAGGGCTAATGTTAAAATGCCAAAATCAAAGGGGGGCACGGTGCCCCGGTGCCCTCCCCGTTCCGCCGCCTATGCATAAGACTAACGAAGTGAGTTGAGAAACCCGTGGGTGGGACAGGAACAAGACAAACAGCGGTTCTTCTCAAGATTTCATGCATGGGTAAAAAAAAAAGAATTCATCCTAGCAACAGCAAGCAGAAGCAATAGCAAAGACATGCAATCATAGAGAGCATGCAATGACCATAACTTTTTAGATACAAAATTAGCCGTGCTTGGCTATCACTTGTCTGTGCCTTTGATGAATCATGTGATAATAGCCGTTTTCACGACGGGCTATCCGGCGAGTGCAATTTTATTTGACCAAATCCGCACCTAATCTCGTTTACAGCAAATATCTTTATTTTATGAATTTATTTCAGTGTTTTAATCGATGATACTCTGATAAAATGACAAAGCAGACATATAAGCAATTAGTGCAACCTCAGTGATAGCTACTAAGAGACACACTGAACCTAATTTGACCAAATCTGCACCTAATCTGCACCGGATGTGCACCAAATGTGTACCAGATGGCCGTCGTGAAAACGGCTAATGGCTTCGTCAAATCTTCACGGCATGGAGGACATATCCACTTCATGTCCTGCTCGGTAATACTCTGCTGTTACGTCTTCAGGAGAAGTCACTCTCGCATGTCGCAAGTCTTATGCGATATGCAATTATGCATACCTTTTCCTTTAGGTGGCTATATGAAATAATCTAAAAACATTTTATAGCTCTCTCCAAACGAACGGAAAAGGGCTAGACAGGGAATAAAACTGAAAAAAGAAAATGAATGTTCAAAGGTCGGGGTTATCAGCGATGATTTTCTGTGGCCTCCTTGCGAAAGGTCGGTTTCTTTGTAACAGCTCAATCGATATATATTGCCCCAAGCAACTGTCCGACACGCCTGGTGGCCCGTTCCGAGCCTTTTTGTTCCACCGTGTCCCACACATCGGATCCGCTCTTTTCAGTCAACTCACTGACCTTTGCCGCTGTCACCCCATCGCATTGAGCTCCGTTTGAGGCGGATGCGCCACAAAAGTCGCACAGGGTGTCACATTTGTCGCGTTTGGAGCCGATCGCCGACTGCGGCGGCTGTGGTGGTGGCGGATTCGGCGGGCAGGCCGCCAGCCGTTCCGCCTCATCCGGCGCGAAGGGCTCGCAGAACGGCGCCGCCCGCCGGCCGAGGAATACAAATTTCCCACCGGTCATGGTCCGGTTGAAAATAGCCGCCGGCCGACACGGCTGCCATTGATTTCATTCAGCGGCGCTGAATGGAGCCCGTGTTGACGGCGGCCGCTGCGGCCTGGCACGCCAGAGCGCCCGCTCAGCTGGGCCAGAGCCGGCGACTGGCCACCCACAAAGGGGCCGACTATCTATAGGTAGGCAGATAGCACCAGGTGGGGCACGAGCCAAGGCACGACTGTATACAGTCGTGCCTTGGCTCGTGCTGAGGCGTGCCTTGCCACGCCTCAGCTACCTATAGGTAGCTGAGGCGTGGCAAGCTTTTAGCTTTCCACATAACCACATTGCTAAACTGTAGTTTAGTGCTAAACTCAAGCGCGTACTTTTCTTTAACCTTTTTTTTAATGTCCACGGATGCTTCTTGTTGCATTTCCGGTCTAAAAATAATTTTCCAGATCTGAAGAGTGAATCTGATCTTATCAGTCCAAGATTGCCCAGGACCCGCGTCGGTGTGAAAGTTGAAAGCAACGCATATAGATGTGCGGGTGCTAGAATACTTTTGTGGTCGTAGCGATTATGTATGTAAAGGTCAAATTTCTGGAAAGCTATTAGTGGATACGAACCAAGTGTTTGCTGTGCTTTGTAGCCCTTGTTTGACATTGGTTTCTCTCGGCATCACGTCGACAGCCTCGGACAGTCGGGACACCACCACACGTCGGAAGTGACGTCACTGTGACAATGACGTCATTGGTGACGTCACTATGGCTCTCTGTCAACGCCAACGGATATGATGCCATAGCATGTGGAGACGGTCAGCTAGCCTGCTGACCGGGCTCTGGATAGATCAGCAGCTGCGGCTGATTTACTGGACCGTGGACGGCAGGTATGAGGCAAAACAACAACGGCCGTGCCTATTGCCTTAGTCACTGGATGGGTCACTGTGCGATGACTGCGTCTTAGGAAATAGGGAGGGCAGTGGCAGTAGCTCTTTTATTTTTCTTCCACTAATCAATTTTTGACCAGGCAGATCAACAAAACCAAAACAACGTCATTCATGCGGCTATTTTCAAATTTTACAAGTCGTGAACCGACCATCTGATTATAGAATTCTGCCTCTAAATCGTCTAGATAAAGCATAAGTCAGTTTAGGGTGTCCACACAACTGGATACAGTATATCTCCATCGCTGAATTCAGCTGACGGCAACTCCTCCCACCAGCCACAATCCATCTCCGTCAGTCGTCACGTGTCTCTGCATCGAGCGCTGAAGCGACTTGGATTCGCAGTATCACCAACGGAGGTCCGATATTCTCTACAAACTGAACAGCCGCCTACAGGACTGCCAATGTGACGTGTTCTGATAAAATGAAAAGCGTTCAATCGTATCTACCGCCTCAACATGCATTTGGACTATCTGGATCACCGGAAAGGTTAATGAATGGATTGAATGAGGTAGTCATTCTGGTGAGGTCCTGGCCGAATAGAAATGATAAAATTGACCGGGTAACTACCATAGATGGCTTTGATGCGGCCTACCGTAGAGCTGTGGGAATTTCATGTCGCGTTTGAAAAAGTCAGAAAATCGAATAATGTCTACACTGTATTACAGTGATATCGCCCACAATCTCCTATGCGTGAAGTGTGGACTGCAGAATTATGTGGTTGTTGAGCGCTGCTGATGTTGGTCATTTACACATGTCATCTTCATACCGTCATCATCATATGATTGTCACGTCTTCTCATTGAGTGTACTTAGTTAGGGCCCAGAGTCTGCCAATAAAGGAATTCTCTCTCTCTCTCTCTCTCTCTCTCGCTCTCTCCTCTCTCTCTCCTCCGCTCTCTCTCCTCTCTCTCTCATCTCTC